>NC_142179.1:3075000-3375000 GCF_026936395.1 Plectropomus leopardus
ATTTTCTTAAAAACATGGTAAAAAGGCCACGTGCAAATGGCAAGAAATTGGTTTATGGTGACAAGAAAACCTATTTTTTTTTCTTTAAGGAGAAAGAATATTAGAAAATATTTGGAATTATGTTTTTAAAAAATGTTACAAAATATTTAATTTATTTTTTAGATTATTTTCTTGGTTTTATTTCATCTTATTGTTTTTTATGCAATTTTCTTGTAACTTTTTACAATTTTTTTGCTAATTTTTGTCTCATCTTTTGTTAACTAGCTCATCACCTTCTTTCCATATTTTTGAAAGAAATACAGCCAATTTTCTCAGGTTTTAAAGGGTTAAAGTGGATGTCATTAAGCCGATTATTACCTCCATGGGGTAGATGGTGCTCTGGGCGATCACTCCAGCCAGAGAACCTGCAACAAATCGCTCCACGATGCTCAGAGTTTCCTGTTCGCTGCCGATTAAACGTTTGATCTGGAAAAATCGAGAAAAAACACAAATGAATAAATGAACACAAATGGCTGTAAATATCACATTTAAATTTACAGTGAATGTCACTTGTTGTACCTGCTCATACGCCATGAACTTGAGAGCCGACTCGGGTGCAATTTTGATGATGTTGACACCGTTGCCGCGCCACAACGACCTCATGCCGCCCTCTTTGATCATCTGCATCATCCCAGTCATGATGCACATGTTGTTGGTTCGGGATCCATAAACCTGAGGAGGAAGAATTCGCCGATTAGACCCGATCATTTAGAACTTTATTCTACTGGCTGGTGAAACAATGAAGGTAAAAGTTGAACTCTGGGCGATGCTCCACGTAGGCCTTCATCTCCTTTGACCCAAAATCTAAGCCAACTGGGCCTGTTTGATAATCATTTGGGACAATAACCAAAGCATATAAATTCTTATCAATTAGGACTCAAAGTCGACAGAAAGGATTCAAAGTCGACTCTCGATATGAAGAGTGACGCACATCAGGGCCACTGACACACATCCTCAGTCTGCGCAGTTAAGACCTTCGTCCCACTGATGACGGTTAATTTTACGTGGCCGAGGGTGTGACGGCCGCAAGTGAGCCCTGATTGGTCGGCGGCTACGGCCCGGCTCCGACAGTCAATCGGCCTCGCGGACTCTGGCCCCCTCGCCCTTACACACCGTCTGTTAACCTTTAACTTGTTTACGGCTCTTAGGTAACTCATTCTTGAGCAATTTCTTTCAAGTTCTTCCTTAACTGTGCAACCTGCAGTTATGAAAGAGGCTTAATTGAGGTCTAGAGGACAACCTTCTTACATTTTATTCACCTAATTTTGCTTTTCAACGCTCAAATATGATGGAAATTAAATAAAAAATTAGAGGCAAGGTTTTTGAACATCAAACTGTGGAGTAAAGCTGTGAAACAGCTTTAATGTAGAGCTAAAATGATGTCCACCACAGAGACGAAGAGGGTTACTGTTTATTCATTCAGCCACTTAATATTTATTTTTTCTTATTTTATCTTCCTCCTTTTACTGTAAATAATTATTTAAAACTGTAAATATTTGATTTGGGGTGTGTGGGTATATTTTTCAATTATTAGAGTATAGGTTTAATATGGAAGCTAATTAATTAAAATTCAATGACTTGTTGAAAAGGGGTGGGGTTAGATAAATTTGGCCTTCTTCTCACTCCTTTTTAATTATGTAATATAATAATAATAATAATAATAATAATAATAATAATAATAATAATAATAATAATAATAATAATAATAATGAATTTTATTTATAGAGCACTTTTCATACAAGGAACACAGCTCAAAGTGCTTCACAATAAATTAAAAAAAAAAAACAAGATAAGAAAATCAAAGGCAAGGCGGTGATGAATAAGATATAAAAGTAAAAGTACAGAGAACAGTAAGAATATTTATAATAAAATAATATTTACTGGAACTTTGTTAATTAAAAGTCAGACTAATTAAAAAGGTTTTCAGCTGTCGTTTAAAAACGTTCATGTGTTGATTCTTTTTCGGTAGGTTTTAGTAAGATGTTCATATTTCTGGGTAGTTGAGCAAAAAGTCTGACAACAGGGTCGTATCAGCCCACAAACCTACGATAGTCCTTGATCTGCAAGATAAGAGTTTCCACAGCTTTCCTCCACACACTGTCAAGTTCCCAGACTCTCCAACGCCTGGAAACCTCACTTCCCCAAACCTCAGTGACAGCTTTCCAAACTTTGACATGCGATTCAGTCGCCTCACCTGCATCATGACTTTGAGTCGGTCCAGTGGGGCGGTGCAGGTCCTCGAAACAGCTCCAGCTCCTCCACCTGCGACCAGGTGCCTCCACCACATCCCAGTCTGCTTCTCCTCTTCGGTGAACTCATCTGGCACCATCAGGTTCTCACCCACATCGAAAATCTGCCAAAAAGAGAGGCGCATGGGTTATTAGGTATAGCGCAGACCTTGAAAATCACAAAGAAAATTCCTTTTTTTCACTTTAGGAACATTTGTAGCTGTCATTTGCCAAAGATAAGAATAAAAATTAATAAATTTGAAAGAAAAAAAAGACTAAAAATTGAATTATTAAAATTTAATTATTGGTATTATTATCTTCTAGAGGTTCTTAGCAGCTGGTCGAGCTGACAAACTAATAAAAACAAAATTTCTGCTGTCATTTAGAGCTCCTATTTTCAAACATCCAGTTAGCAGTAAAAATCTTCACAGGTGGCACTGACACGTGAACAGTTTTCAACAATTTCCTTGTTGGTGTCACCAGACGCCCTGCGGCCTCTTTAACAGCCAAACCTTGTGACTGTCATTGAGCCCCGGGTTTGTTTTCACAGATGCCGCAGCAGAAGGTCAGGATTTAACTGATTTCAGTAGATATGCATGGACACACTGTACTACTTTGAAATCTGATCCATAATGTTAATATAGCTGAAGGGCAAAGTCCTTTTAGGAAACATGTTACAGAATGATTTAGGTCAGGAGCAGACGCAGGTTATAACTGGATCTGTCTGAACCTGCAGCTTTGGCTCACCGGTCCCCTTTAACAGGAGCCTTGTTTTTTAAATGTCTCAAATTTACTAATATTGTTTGACGGTGCACTTATAGAGTTATTATATTGAATTTGGACTTTTTTTTACCATTTCCAACTCCCATGTATTTGCATCCTTTAATTGTTTTATTGCTCATCAAAAATTGTATTTTATTTGTTTTATTCTTAGTTTTAAGGGATTCGATTCATTTTTATCTTCGGTTGCTGGTTTGTTTTGCGGCTGCATCTTCTGCCTCACACTGTGTGCAGCACAGTGTCTAACAGCGATGATTTACTGCCTTCTTTCTTAATATTTTCCGGTGAAAATCTCATTCTGAGAATTGTATTTTAATCTTCCTCATAAATATCTTGTGGGGAGTTTCAGTGTCACTCGCTGAATTAAACATCTGATTTTGTGCAAACTGAAATGACCCGGGCAGCTTGTGTTACATCAGTAACTTGGCTGCGCTCTGCTTGGCCTCCCAGGAGAGGGGCAACTCCAGCTCTATTCTTAGCTCTGTCACTGTCTCCTCTGTAGCTGCTGCACTCATTAGCCTGGAAATGTCACCCAAAAATCAAAACTGCAGGAACAAGCCATTAAATTACTCCATTCTCCACCTGCTCTGACTGACTGCTGCTGCTCTCTTTTACATAACAGCTAGACAAATCCTTCCGACATAATCCTCCAGGAACGAGACCAATTCCTTTCACAGCCTAATAGGGTTTAATTGCTGACGCACGACTTGTGCTGATGGAGCTGTTCGGGGAATTTGCTCTTCGATTAACCCCGTTTTTTTTATCCCAGACAGGACAAAGGTGTAACACCCCATGAACGTTAATTGGTCACAGCTTGAGTGATACCATTATCGAATGCCCTGATACTGTTATCGGATCTGAAGCGAGGTGAAAATAGGACACCAGAGGATTTATGTAACACTGACATATGACAGCCCCATAGTTCTTTCCACAGTAATTTAGTACCTAATCGTCTGTTTTGGTTGAAGTAATAAAAGAGCACCACTGTTAGAGCTCAGCTGTGTCTCCATGTGTCCGCTTTTGGGCAGGAGCGGTGGTTTCGGTGCAGATTGTCAAACTAACCGTGGAGTGTTTCCAGTAGAGGATGATCTCAGGAATGTTCTCAGTTTTCTCCACCGTGGGGTACTTGCTCCAGTCTTTGCTGCTGATAGTTATCATCCCATTCTTATCCATGCTAAAAAAAGAAAGAAAAGTTAGATGTTGAGCTTAATCCAGCAATTCAGGAATGCAGCAGATGAAACGGATGACTGAAATTACCTCTTAAGGGCTTTCTCCGCATGCTGGGGGGAAATATGCACACCGAGGTCCTGCAGAGACTGCATGAACTCCTTGGGATCAACGTGGCCTTAAAAGGAAACAAAGACAAAGTCTGAGAAAGTGTTTCATACAGGCACAAAGTAAAAAGGATTAAAGCGAGCGCTGACTCATCTGCAGCGTCAAGGGCGGCTGCTTCATACCTGCATTCTTCCTGTTGAGGCTTTTCACCACAAGCTTCAGGTCTTTCTCGTAGTCCTGCAGATAGTGAACAAACTCTTCAAAGTCCAGCTGTCCATCTGAGTCTTTTTCTTCCCTTTTTAAGGTTTTCTGCAAGAGAAAAAATACAGCTAATGAGACATGGTGCTCCAATAAAAGTCAGAAAAGAAGATAGAGAAAAATTTGAGTAACGAGTGTTGTTGGGAGGTGATGATGAAGATGGAAAAAAGTGAAGTGGTGCACTGTGTTTACACATAGTTAAACCAAAACAGCACATGATATCTGCAGTATGCAGAAGTGTAATGTCTGCAGACATTTTAAGATTATCCAATAGTCACTTATGAAACAGGTACAGCAGGTTCTGAAGTGTACTCCATGTCTGAGTGCCAATTCTGAATATGACTCGGATTTTAAAAGTTGCATTGGCTTGTGTTTCATGACCACATTTTGACCAGTTTGCCAAGACTACATGCTTCTGTCGTTCTTGACTGGGATGACGTGTGTGTGTGTGTGTGTGTATCCAGGACAGGGCAGGGCAGAGAGGGTAATTAGGTTGATACATCTCTATCTTTGACCTCAACTGCAGGCCGACCCGCCAACTGCTTTAATCCAGTCTAAGCTCAAACCTCCAATGCTAAAACAAGATGAGGACACCGGCAGTTCTCCAGCTGACCAGCCAGAGCTGATACCTGACCTGGCTGCCCACTGCAAAAGCATATGACTGTCACATTGATACTCTGCAGGACATTCTGCGCCCCCGTGGAGGTCCCCATCAAACTACTTGTGCACAAATGTGACCTGCAGCAACATGGTCAAAGGGGAACGAAACATCATAATTCATTGCTATTCCTGTACTACAGGACATGTCTTCTTGTTTGTGTGTTTATATTTCCCCTTTTCCAAAGCCATGTGGCACTTGCTGGATATACACAATGCCATCTGAGGTTTTTGTTGTTACTTTTTGCTTTGCTTTCAGTTTATGAACAGAAATGTGAACTTCAGCTGAATGCAAGAACTGAAACTTCTGATGGGTCGGCAATGGGTCAATGTCTAATTGATATCAGATGGCGCATGAGTCACAGCTCAGTGCATACTTTCAGCACAAAATTGAAGGTTTAGTTCACCAGTTTTCTACTATTTTACTTTTTCAATCCAAAGAAGAGAAATATAATTGTGTCAGCAGTTCACAAAACTGCATAAAGGAGGTAAGAAACAGATAAAATACTTATAATTATAAACTATCCTCTCTTGCATGCTCATTAAATGCAATAGCTCAAGCCACAGAAGGAATTTTCTCCAACAGTCTGAGATACAATCAAAATATCTTTACATTTGTCTCATTTTTTGGTAATTCCCTCTTTATTGCTCTTTACCTTCTTCCTATTTTTTTAAGAAATCAAGCCAATGTGCTCAGGCCTCAAAGGGTCAGAGATATGACCTTCAAATATAGATGCAAAAATTATTTGTCTGGACTAAGTATAGTAATGTACATCTCACGAATACACAGCGCAACAGAGCAATGCCTAAATAGTTCCAGATATTATTATTTAACACTTTTAAGAACTACTTTGTACTGCAAATGTATGCATTTGCACTGTATTTAAATTACAAATTATTTTTAACAGATCACAGAAATGTGTTTATATTAGATATTGTTACTTCGATGTCAAATTTTCCAAATTCAATGTGATGGCGTTGCATAAATTCCTGTTTAGGGTGGATTTTCTTTTTAGGGTGGATTTTCTTTTTAGGGTGGATTTTCTGTGAATGAATGACCGTCAGCTGCGCGCGCCCTTTCGGTTAACTTTTTAAAATTCGCCTAAATTAAAACGATGGAAGAAACTAACGATATTTTTAATAAACTTGTGTTACTTTAACACAGTAGAAGTAGTTTTATGATTTTTAAAATACATTTAAATCGTGCAGGAACAAAGAGAGGAGTTTTCGGGAAGCCGGTCAACGCGCGGCCTACTCGTAAAGGCTTTTTCACTACCGCACGCTAATCCTTCCGGCGCCGGAAAAAAAGGATTTAACAGCGGTCAAAGTAATGAGATCGGGAGAATTAGGTGACTGTTAATGCTAAATACACTGTGTTGACATACAAAGCGTTAACACGTTAATTTGGGGTGTTTTTCCCCCTTACCTGTCGCCATCGTTGGTAGGTGGAGAACTCCTGGGACGGCAGGAACACGCTCAGTTTGTTAAAGAGCGACTTCAGCTCCGACGGCAGCCCGTTAGACTCGAAATATTCCACTTCAATCGGGTCCGAGTTGGACACGGGGACGTAAAGGCACAGGCCGAGCATGATTAGCTCCGGAAAATTTAAAAGAAACTAGAATAAATAAATAAATAGCACACCGTGGTGTCACTCGTCCACGGGGAAACTTCACACTGAAACGCCGGTAAGGAAACGCCGGCTTGTAAAGAATGTCATAAAGACCACGCCTCCTCCCGGAATAGCCTTACATCATTGGCTGACCCGCCAGCAATGTAAACGTCATTTTACTACTGGCCAATCGTATAAGCCGCCCATTGATGGGCTCGGCTCGGTCCCGCCTTCTTATTGCGTAATGAAAGAGAGAGCAGCCGACCAATCATGTCTCTCCTTACATCCAGCATAAGCGCGATGAACCAATCAGACCCTTTTATTCATTTAAACAACGATAGACGCGGACTTGGGGGCTGCTCGTGGCTCAAAGACGAGCTCCCCAAAAAAACAGTCACAACAAACTCCTGCAACCACGAGTCAAAACTCTTGTGTAAATCACTGAAATTTATTATATATTATAATATTATTACATTATTTTTTGTTGTTAAGTTATTTTGAGATAGCCATCTTTTTAAAAATGTTTTTGTTATATATTTATGTCTTTATTAGAGACTGTTCGTTATTTATGTGAGGGGGCGAGGATGTGCAAAAAGTAGAAGGCATGACAAATACTTTTTTAAGCATTGGGGAAATTTAAATTGATGTATTTTGTATTTATTTTCCTTAAATGGAAAGTTTTTAAAAAGAAAGAAAGAAATTAATGTTATATTTTCACATTTCTGACAGTCCTGGACCAAATTATATGGGCCAAACACTTCCATAAAAAAAAAAAAACATAACCAAAAGGCAGAATTTAGGCCTACTTTATATCAGTGTTAACTGTTGTTGAACTGAAATTTGATTTGCTGCCAGGTATTAAGCACAAGATATCACAAGGGTAAATGACAACCAGCATTAATCATTAATGTTTTATGTAACTCAGGCCTCATGGTCACAGATACATTCAAACAAACACACACAGCAAACAAAACAGAATAAAGTGACACATAAAAACAATATTAACAAACAAACAATCAAACAAAGTAAAACTGATCATCAAGATTTGATAGTGACCAAAAGTAAGTGAGTTATAGAGAATGCCACCCTCCAAATGCTGTCCCACTTATCTGCTAGTTTAGCTGAAGTTAAGCACTTTAATTATGTTATGTGTTTAACCCTTTGAAATCTGAGGTCACCGTTTTAATGTCTTTTCAAAGATAGTCAGAAGGCAACGAGCTACGAGCCAGGTTTCAGAGAGTTAACCATAAGTCTGATAAATCAGCTTCTGAAAAGCTAAAATGGTCCATTTCTGTCCCTACAACACACAATGTAGGTCTTTTATTCCCTTATATGTTGCTGAAAACACAGTTGCATAATTTGATTTGGGCTCTGGCAGTGCAGTAGTTACATCTAAGCCTGATCTGTCTATAAAACCACCGTCAGGACAGCCAGGCTGAAGGGATGGAGGCTGTGGAAATAAACTGGGACAAGGACGAGCGCCAGGAGCTAAAAAAGGTCCTAAAGGATCTACGCCAAGAGCTCCTGGCTGAACCCCCAAGGCTGTCAGCTGATCTTGTCTGGGTTTACACACACACACACACACACACACACACACACACACACACACACACACACACACACACACACACACACACACACACCTCTGCATCAGTCAGAGCAAAGTTCTGTGATTTCTTATTGATGGAGTTTCATTCAACTTTTGTGAACTCTTGTTTTGAGGCTGTTTGTTTGTTTATCTCGGCCCCTCTCTTCCAGTAAAGTCAAATCTTAATGATGTAGCATTAATTAATATTTAAGTAAACACTGCACTTCAAACTCTGTGTCCACAGTTTATGTTTGGCTCTTTCCTGTCTCAACATGACAGTGCTGCCCTGACTTCATCCAAAAACAAGTTTTCTTAATGTGTTTTCCTCATGTGGACCTGGAAAAAATAGAAGAATTTGATGTCTTTCAGTCTCATACGTTATTTGAATTACACCATCTGAAATGTCTGTATTGACACAGTGTTTTTCTTTGTTTGTTGTATGTTTTCTTGTTTGTTTTTTTTAAGGGGTCAAAGGGGGGGTTAAAGTTGCAAGTGAGGAGGGATCCCAAAAATAGTACTCCATAATAATAACAGAAAAGAAAAATAAATAAACAAATTTTTGAATATTATGAAATTTGAATATTGGTCATTTGAATATTTTTGAATTTTATGAATAAACTCAATAAATTGTTAATAATAATAATAATAATAATAATAATAATAATAATAATAATAATAATAATAATAATAATAATAATAATAATAATACAATTAATAATGATAACTCCCCTACAAAGGCATGTAGATAAATAAGTAAATAAATGAAAATAACACTAAAGATTAAGTTATTCTCATATACCCATACACAGATCTATACCCATATATATACATACTTACATCAACCCACATACACTTGTATGAAATATATGTTAAGTAAGCATATGGGTTACAAATGTGTGTGTGTGTGTGTGTGTGTGTGTGTGTGTGTGTGTGTGTGTGTGTGTGTGTGTGTGTGTGTGTGTGTGTGTGTGTGCGTGTGTGTGTGTGCGTGTGTGTGTGTGTGTGTGTGTGTGTGTGTGTGTGGTTGGGGGCCGGCTGTGGGTGTGTATTCTGCTCTCAGGGGTACTCATGTTTCCATTGAGGTGTAAAAGGTTTTTGATTGGTTTGGTTTTGAAGGTGTTTCAGTGAGATAATGTAAGAAATGAGTTCCAGGTTTCACTGAAGGCAGATATACTGCTTTTGTAAGAGGTTTCCTTTTATTTTTACAATGGAGATGGATTACATGACACGGTGATCTACCGGTTCATGTGTTATAATTGTTTTGATTTCCAATTGTTTTCTTGACGATGGTTAGAAATATGAGCAGCAGGTTTCTGTGCTTGGTTGGGAGGTTAAATTATGTGATTTTGCTTATGTAACAGTTTGAACACAGTTGGAGTATTTTTACACTGCAGTTTTTCAATTTTTACATCAGGGATGCATGATAATATTTGCACATCGCTGGTATCTTCAGATATTGGCTTTAAAATTAGGCCAACATGGTGATTTCTGCTGTTGTGACAAACCAAGATTGTAACCAAGTAAATTGTAACAGTGTACCTAGTATAAATAGCATATATTTGTTACACATGACACCCAGAAATAAAACAATGCATGTTTTTGTGATGTCTGTGGGATCAAAAGTTGCAGTCTGAATGGGTTTCAATGGCGCATTTTGTTTTGCACTTAACAGTATGAATGTAACAATTTTGTTTACACAGAATATTTTAGACTTATTGTAAAAACTGAACTAGAAATTCTAAACTTTAAACTTAAGTATTGCCAAAATGTATGTGATATTCATGAACACAGCCAAAAATTTAAATAAAGAAGAATAAAAAGTGCATACAGGTTAATAACTTCCCAGCACTGGTCTCGTGTGTGTTTTAGAGGAAACAGAATTGTTTACATTCATTCCAGCGGCTCGCAATCTCAGCAGTTCATTAACACGACAGTTAAAGTCCAGCCTGAAGGAAAACATGTTGCTGCTGCTGTTGCGTCTGCGTCACTCAGCTGAAGGTGAGCGATAGCTGCTGCTGTGACAGAGGCACTTTAACCTGCACAATCAGACAAACAGTCCGAGTCTGCAGCACTGATACAGGTGAGAGGTGAGGAGGCGTGGTGGTTTCATCAGAGACAGACGACTCTCACGCAATCATCTGCAACACTGCTGTCTTCCCGCTGAGGAGGAGCAGATTTACAGCTGGATTGTGGAGATTTTATGGTGGTTGTTGGGTTGTTGTTGTTGGGACAGACAGGTGACAGGATGTTCCTTATCACTAACTTACACACTTAAAGGTTCACTTTGTCTTTGAAGCATTTACAACATTTACAACCTGAGTCCAAAGAAAGACATTGTTATTTTTGGTAATCCAGTATGTTCTGGTTTGAAAAAATTGACAAAGTCTCTTAAGTTATTATTATTATTATTATTATTATTATTATTATTATTTTTATTATTATTATTATTATTATTATTATTATTTTTATTTTTTTTTAACTTTTTATTTATTTATTTATCTTTTTAAAAATTTATTTTACCATTATAATTTATGTTTTGTCTATTTTTATTTCTATTTTTTAAATTTGTTGTTTTAGTTTTAAAAGGTGCTATATAAATAAATTTTACTTAAGTTATAGTTATACTAGTTACACTTGTAAGTATTACTTACAAGTATAACTAGAGTTTACTAGAAAAGTATTTTTGCAGAACATGTTCATGTCACAGTGAAGTTGACCCTTGACCTTTTTGATATAAAATGTCACCACTTTATTATTTGATCCTATTAGACATTTGTGTGAAATTTTCTCATGATTAGCGCATTAATTTTTGAGTTATTGGCCAAAAACATGTTTGATGAGGTCGCAGTGACCTTTGACCTTTGACCACCAAACTCTAATCAGTTCTGTCTTGAGTCCAAATGGATGTCTGTGTGAAATTTGGAGAAATTCCCTCATGGTGATGATGTCTCACTTTTCCTTTTTTGCCTATTTTCTTTTGTGTAAACCAGCTCCTTTTAATATTCCAGTTTTAAAAAACTGTTTTTGTATTTTTCTCTGTTATTTAGTATTTTTTTAAGCATTACACACAGTCTGTTGAGATAATATCTTATATATTTTTTTTTACTGCACTCTGCACTGTGTACAACTGGCTGGACAAGATGCTGCACTGGAGTTAATATAGAAGTTTTAGACAAACTTCAGGTCTCTGCTGCTCTCTGCTGGCCGAACTTGAGCCTGAAATTCCCTTAAAACTCAATAATATATTATTTAAATGCTTCATTTTTCCTTGGGAGATCAAAATTCCTTTATCAGATATTATGTAAATATTAACATATAGATATTAAAAAGTTGATATCAAAATACAATAGTTTTTTGTGGTGACATAACACATGAATGAAACATACTGATGTGGCATATGGTTGCTAAGATAACAAAAAAACATAAGACATAGCATTATGGGTTTTAAAAAATAGCATTTTAAGATTAAGCCTACTTGAAACTGTACCTCTAACATATCAGACGAGTGAATAAAATAAAACAAATAAATAAAATATTTATAACTTACTTTATGTTTTAAAGGTCTGACCAAATAAACATTTTAATTCCCATTCATCCCAGAAAATAAAATTTAATCTTCATAAATAAAGAAAAAGCTCTTTTGGTCCTGGGAGCCCACCTTAGACTCTATATAAATCGTATTATTTCTTATGAAATCTTATTACTCTATATAAATCTTTATTTACAGTGTATGGACCCCGCAGACAGCAGGTGTACCGTCACCTCACGGTGGCGCTGTTTCACTGTGAGGCTGCAGAATGACCTGCAGTGACCCGGAGCTGTGTCAAGTTAATAGCTGACCAGAAATAAGTTCACTTACCTCCTAAAATAAAACGCACAGACGTATATACAAACTTTACCAACAGTAATTCATTGTTTTATCATTAATTCTTAAGTTTCAATTATTCGAGTGAATCCTGCAGTAAAATTCAAGCTTATTATATTTATTTGTTTGTTGTTTAATTGTAGTATTAGAATATATTGTAGTGTTATTATGTTTAATCCACTATGTCCTTCTTAGTTTTAAATTTAAAAAAATCTAAAGTAAATCTGACTAGTTCTCACAGTCAGAGTGTTTGGGTAGCCTTTGGTTTAATTTTACTAGGGATGCACATTTAATCAAAAATATTATCAAAATCGCAATATGGATACTGTAAGTACAATATTTAAATCTCAGGAGTTGCATTTCTTTTTAAATAAAGGTAAATTGTGTCACACCATTATAAATGATTCATTGTGTGCAAAAAAAAAAGAGTAGAAAATAAAATGCAAAAAAGTACCATTCCCACTATAATCGCAACTTGTATTGCAATTTCCATAAAAACAACTGCAATTTGATTTTTTTTTTTTTTTTAAATATTGTGCAGCCCTATGTTTCACCAGTCTGAATGATTGATAATTACTTATTATCACCTTAGAAAAACCTATTTTGTTTAGAAGGACAGTAATTAATTATTTTAAAAATAATTTATCTTAACTGATTTTATGATTTAAAATCATATTTTTTAAGAATTTAAAACAGTTTTTTTAAAACAGTTTTTAAAATGTTATGCTGAATTGCCTTGCTGGAGTGCTTTTATTGTAAAGCACTTTGTGCTGCATTTGTTGTATGAATGGAGCTATATAAATAAAGCTTGTTATTATTATTATTATTATTATTATTATTTAATATAAAATTTTAATTAATTTATTTATTTTAATTTGCCTAATAAAATGACTTTCTGTTGTTGTAACTTAGTATTACCTAGTATTAGTTACTAGTATTATTATTTTTAAGTCAGATTTTAATAATTTATGAATTTAAATCGATGTTAGCTTTTATACTGAAAGGCGCCAACCGGATGTCAGTCACTGCGCTCGAGCTCGCTTGATGCTAGTGGCGCAAAGTTCCTCCTCTCGGTACCGAAAGAAACAGCGGAGAAACGTCTTTTTCACTCATTTTTTGTTGTTGAACCGCTCTTGAAGACAACCGAAGCACCCGAAATGTCTCCCGGTAAGTCTTTGGTCACTTTTAAACCAAACACGTTAACATTTCCTCCGCGTTTTTTCGCGTTATTAACGAAAATATTCGGGATTTGTTTTCAGATTTCTGCGCAGAATCACCTCTGAAGAAGAAGCGGAGCTCGCGTGAAAACACAGACTGAGAGCATCAGCAGCAGTTAGCAGGGACGTTTTGTTTAGTGTTTAGTTTAGTTTTTAATATTTTTTTGTTAGCTCTGGTCCGAGTGAAGACACTAACACGATGGCTTTTTTCGTGAAAAAGAAGAAATTCAAGTTTCAGACCCATCTGACGCTGGAGGAGCTGACCGCTGTGCCTTTTGTCAACGGAGTTTTGTTCTGCAAGATGCGGCTGCTGGATGGAGATTTTGTCGCTACTTCTTCCAGGTAAAAAAACAAACACCACAAACAACATAAAAACGTCGTTAAACATCACTTCATACACGCGAAACTTCTTTAAGTTATATTTAATATCATTTGAAAGTGAATTTTTCCTCTATTAAAGTTGTTTAATACATTTAAAGGAGATAAAATAACGTATTTTGAGCTATATATTGAATTTATTGACAATTTTATACACTTTATGAAGATAATAATACAGCATATGGTACCTAAACTTGTTTGGGATGTATTAGTTTTTTTGTTATTATGTAGGATTTTATTTGTATTAGGTATTTGGTTTGGGTTTGTTTCTTTACCCTTGTGTGCTGTTTTTACACAAAGACACCCTTAAGCAGCATTTCATACATGCAAAACGTGTTTGAGCAACATTTTAAGTATATTGGTTCAACATAATACAGTTTAAAAATGATGTTACCTCTGACAAAGTCACTTTAATACACCCAGAGCAGCTTAAAGTGCATTTATTGAGCTGTATAGTGAATTTATTGGCATTTTTTTAATACGTGATGGAGATTGTAATATGGTAAATGGTACTTAAAATTGTCTGTTATGTTTGTTATGGTTAATTTAGTAATTCAGCAGTTACCATAGAGGCTTTGCTATGTTTTAGGTTGCTGTTTTTGGTTTGTTTCTTTACCCTTGTTTGCTGTTTCTACACAAAGACACCCTTAAGCATAATTTCATACATGCAACACTGCTTTGAGAAGCATTTTACGTATGTTGGTTCAATATAATACAGTTTACAAATTATTTTTTGTCTGACAAAGTCACTTCAATACACTTACTTATTGCAGCTTTAAGTGCATTATCGAGCTGTATAGTGAATTTATTGACATTTTTTATACTTGATGAAGATTATAACATGGCATATGGTACCTAAACCTTTTTGTGGCGTCTTTGTGATGCTAAATATTGGGATTTTGTAGTAATTAGACAGGATTTCTTATGTTTGAGGTGTCTGTTGTTTCCTGAAAGACTTAATGCTTTGCAGTTTTCACAAAGACACCCTTGAAACCCTTTAAACTTGATTTTGCAGTCACCTTATAGGATTTCTGCCGTTTTGGACAGTTAGTTTGGGTTTGTTTCTTTCCCCTTTTGTATCATGAAAGACTAAATTTAATGCTACTGTCACACAAAGACACCCTCATTTAATTACTTTTAAAGTGCATTTATTTAGCTATTTTGTGAATATCCAGACATTTTTTAACTTCAGACTTGTTTGTGGTGTGTTTGTTGTCATAAATGTTGTAATTTTGCAGTCAGAATACAGGATTTCTTGTGTTTTTAGGTGGTTTGTTTGGGTTTTCCCAACTTTTAGTATCATAAAAGACCAAATTCTTTGCTGTTGCATCTTTGTGTAATTTCCCATGAATTCATTGTTATTGTTTTGTTGCACCAAAGTTTTTCAGGTGTACAGTGCTCCAGTGGTTTGCAGCTCAGCTCAGACTGGTTAATGAAAGACTGGTTTTCTCCCAGTCACATTTAAACACAGGGTGTTGCCATGTTAAGTGGCCTCTCTGTGTATCTGCACTGGCACCTCTGCATGACTACCAGACTAAACACAACAAAACCTCTGGAAACCAGTTCACGCTGGTCAAATTATCTCGTTCACTGGCTCTAAACCTCCCTACAGTATTCTTCCCGCTGTTAGCCTGGGGTGAAACAGCACTAGGATGTGGTGAAGTAGATGCTGAGATTATCCTTTTCCTCATTCACGTCACACAACTTCAGATTCCCTCCCCGGATTCCGATAAAATCAACAACTTTCATCTCTTTTCCCCGTCCTCGTCTTTGATTCATTAGATGAGATTATACGGCCTTGAAAGTCTCGTCAGATGTCTGTCCAGTATTTTGAATTCAGGGAAAAGACGGGAAAAAGTCTGGAGAATGTCCTGAACTTTTGTGACCTCCTTATGTTAGAGAAAAACCTGCTAAAAGAGCCGTCGGGCGAGGCATCACCTGAGAACCTGTTACACAGTTTCCAAACTATTATTTTCAGTTTGCACCACAAATCAGTGTGTCATGTTTCAAAAGCAGAAGTTGTTCCAGCTGATTGTTCTGTTTCAGGTGATAAATGCGCTTTAGGATACTCACTGTGTCCAACCTGAGCTAAACAAGAGAGCCAAAGTTTTTTTTTTTTTTTTTTTAATTTACGCTGGTACATTGTTTATGCTCCTCTTTTCAATCCCGGCCTGAAGCACAAAGACTACAGCCTGGCTGCTCTCTCTCTTACAGTCTGACCTACTAACACAATGAATCACATGAAAAAACCCAGACTTACTAATATATTTCATCTCAATTTGATGCACTTTTCCTCTATTGAAGTTGCATTAAATCACTAACAGGAGCTTAAACTGCATCTGTGGAGCTGTATAGTGAATTTATTGACTTAAATAATGTCATATATGGATCTTAAACTTATTTGTGGTGTGTTTGTTTGCTTAATATGGTAATTTTGCAGTGACTTTCTTGGGTTTGAGATGCTTGTTTTTGCTTTCAGAATGGCATTTTTAAGTATTTTGGTACAATTTAATGAATTTTCTGTCTATCAAAGTCACTTTATTAGACTTCACTTTATTAGCTTACAGTACATTTATTTAGCAATGTAATACATTTATTGACATTTTTTAGACTTCATGGAGCTTTTCAACTCATAAGGTGTTTTCTGTAATACTATGCATGGTTCCTAAACTTGTTTGTGGTGTGTTTATTATCATAAATATAATGATTTTGCAGTCACAATAGAGGATTTCTGACTGTATTTTAGGTGGTTTGTTTGTTTTTTTCTTTCCTGGGCCCTTTAGTATCATAAAAGTACTATCTTTTGAGCTATACAGTGAATTTATTGACTTATACTTATAGTATTGTATATCATTCTAAACTTGTTTGCGGTGTGTTTGTTCTTCTAAAAATAGTGATTTTGCAGTGACTCTGCAGGCTTTCTTTGGTTTTAGGCAGTTGGTTTGGGTTCTCAAAGATTGCTTCACTGCTCTTTCTTACAGAGTTTGACCTATTACACAAAAATATATGTTAAACATCACTTCACACATGCAAAACTTCTTTAAGAGGCATTTTAAAGTATTTTGGAACAATTCAATATTTCTTTTTATTCGATCAAAGTTACTTTAATACCCTTACAAGAGGTTTAAGGGCATATATGAAGTTATATAGTAAATTTATGGACTCTTATAGTATTATATATAGATAAATTGTTTGCATTGTGTTTGTTGTGCTGAATATAGTAATTTTGTAGGTTTTCTTGCAAGGTTTTCTTTGATTTAGGGTGGTTTGTTTTGGTTCTCAAGGACTGCTTTTCTGCTCTGTATTAAAGAGCTTTACCTACTACCACAAATTACACAAAAACATGTTTTTTTAATATCATTTCATACATGCAAAACTTCTTTAAGAGGCATTTTAAAGTATTTTTGACAATTTATATATATTTTTTTCCTTGATCAAAGTCACTTTAGTACACTTAAATTAGCTTAAAGTGCATCTATGGCACTATGGAGGGATTTTATTGACGTTTATAATATTGTATGGTTCTTAAACTTGTTTTTGGTGTGTGTGTGATGCAAAAAAAGTGACTTTGCAGGCTTCCTTTGGTTGAAGTTGCTTGGTTTGGGTTCTTTAAAATACCCTTAAACATGACTTCATACATGAAAATCTTCTTTAAGAGTCATTTTAAAGTGTTTTGGTGCAATTTAATACATATTTTCTCTTTCGGAGTGATTTTAATACTCTTTCAGGAGCTTAAAGTGCATCTGTGGTGCTATATAGTTGATACATTGACTTTAATAATATTGCATATGGTTCCTAAACTTGTTTTTTGTGTGTTTGTGATGCTGAAAATAGTGATTCTGCAGTGACGTTGAAGGCTTTCTTTGGTTTTAGGTGGTTGGTTTGGGTTCTCAAAGACTGCTTTGCTGCTCTCTCTCACAGAGTCTGACCTACTAAACTAACTTCAACTTGTTAAACAACATGAGGCGTTATATTGTCAGCCAGCGAAGTGTTTTATTGGCAGAGAATCTCTGAGCTGCTGCTAACCCATTTTTCAGATGAAAGCACGGACCTGATTTTCCACGTCTGGCTTCTGATCTGTTCAGTTACTGATGTTCCACTCTCTGGACTCCAGTTATCTCGGGTATTTGGTGTTAAACAGGAGGGAAAAACCCCTTTTTTCGTCTTTTTATCAAGACTTTTCCACACCCTGTTTGTAACTGGTGCTCAAACAGGCCTGTTAAATGTCTTAATCCCTGAACTGACGGATGCGTACGTGGGAGAAGGTTTTTTATTTGCATCCTCAGTTAAACAAATCAGTCTCTTTGTACTTGGTCGACCTCCCTGTTGTCACGTATCCCGGTGCAGAGTGTGTGTGGTAAATGTATGTGTTTGAGGGTCTCGGAGAGAGAAAAGTAAACACTGACAGATCGTGATAATCTCGATCAGGTTTCTTGTCAGCGGATGTTTCCGTTTTCTTACCTTTCATCAGTGAGGGAGGAGCAGATTGGGAGTTTTAGTCTCACAAACACAGATAATCTCGCTGGTTGAGTGAAATGTGAGAGGACAGAACCAAAGAACGACACATGTTAAGGCCTCGATGATTCACCCGCAGAATATTGTTTTTAATAATTGAGTAGTCCATAAAAAGACAGAAACTGAGGACAAATGTTTCCACTTCCCAGACCTTGAGTCCTGCAGTTCCTTATTTTGTATGAGCAAAAAGTTAAAGGGATACTTTGCAGATTTTCAACCATCTTTGTGTCAGGATAACATCACTCAATGGAACTGCAGTCATCTCACAATTGTGAATATCAACATTTCAAAAATATCGCTCAAGTTTTGAGCAGATCTGTAACCAATTGTAAAGGAAACGAAACTAGACATGGCGGATCGAAAATATACACCCAGATTCTGTTACTGCGTTACCTATTAAAATATGTTTTCAGAAGCATATTTTATCTTACTGTTACATTGTTTCCTGTGTCAAAACAACCAAGCCATGGGCGAGGTTGCATAACGTGACCCACCAGCAGGAGCGTTTATTGGTCCAGTGCGGTGCAGTGCATTCTGGTAGTTGTAGGTTTTCTACCTCTTCAGTGAATGCCACAGTCCTTTGTTTTCTCTGGTCATCTGTAGCACCAATTTCAAAATTAGTTGTTTTTATTGCTGTAGAGATGGCTTAGTTTTATGGAAAGACTATCTTTCTATCAGTGAAATACTTCTTTAAAGAACCTGATGAGAATCAATTAAGAGATATCAGGTGGAGAAAAGCTTAAAATCCTCTTATGGGAGAAGCTGTAAAGTACAAATACAGCATAAAATGTATTATTTTAAGGGTTGAAATATTTTCTGTTGACTGACTAATCCAGTGTTTCAAAACTTGCAGGCCAGAAGTCACAAGATAGAAAAAAAAAACATATTTCTTCTGCACAAATTCTGTTTTTTGTTTGACTTTTCTTTAAAGTTGCACTAATAGTCGAACATGACCAATTATTAAAATTGAAATATGTAATATAAAAGTTATAGCTTTTATGATCACCAACTCTGCAGCTCTACAGAGCTTTTTAGTCTTTCTTTAGCTCATTCTTTCTGCAGATTTACTGTATGGTTTTGTGTCACCACTCATGTTTCAAGCAAACAAACTTGGATAAACTCGTAACACTGAACACTTCCTGCATCTTAAAGCAGCTTTAATCTTCTTGTTTTTATTGCAAAGACTGTATAGTTTTACCTCTTTAGGCCTCTTAAAACTATTCGAATGCAAACAACCTGAGAAGGGAATGTCTCAATCACAACTCGCAACCATGCAGCAGCTTTTAAGAAACGTTTCTTCACATGAATTAACCACTTTATAATCTAGAAAATAATATAGACACATTTTCATTCTACAGTTTGTTTTTTTCTTATTGTATAATAGCTTATTTTTATCTTCCGTTTTACAGCATTTTACTTATTTCTATGTTTTCTTACTGTGTTTCTGTCATTTGTGAAGCACTTTGAACTGTTTTGTTATTAAAAGGTGCTTTACAAATAAACATGCTTCGTCTTGTTAAGTCATTTTAATACAATCTGTCACAAGTCGTGGATTTATGTGCAGACTTTAAAGTATGTGACGTCATCACATGAATCCTCAGCTGGACTCTTAGTCTTGTAAATAGTCAGCACTCTTCTTCATGTTGAACTGAAAAACAGGAAGACACAAACAACAGACCACACACACATGCAACCAGTGATTCTGAGAAATGTCTGTATGAATATCTGCTTGTAACTGGGAACTTTCAAAATCACATATTCAGCCACAGTTCAGTCTAACTGCACAGTACAAAAGTCTGAATAACTTTCTTCAACACAGTCAGTGTGTTTACATGCACAGTTTTGTGGAGCTACAGTTATAGCTCGATTAGGCCTTTTAATTGAACTGTCCTTGTCCCAGTATGCAAGCACCGGGGGAGAATCGATTTATTGACGAAAGTTTGTCTGACTCCACCATAGCAGGTGGAGATATGCCCTCTTTCAACAAGTTGCTCTAAATCTATATTATTTATGTAGTCTATGATACAGACTGAATCACAGTCATTACTGTTTATTTACAATAACCTCAGGATAGAAAACCGCAGCGTCACGTACATATAATAAAACGGTGCTGAGTAAACTTTCTTTTCATTGATAACTTTAAAGCCACCTAAAAAAACACAAAATCAATATCACTTTACCTTATATTTAGAATATTCTCACTGCATTTCTGTGCCTCGAGACAGCCTTTACTGTTGGGGACTTGAAGCCATTGTATAAAAAAGACCAGACTTCACTTTTTTTTTAAAAATTTGAAATAAATATAAAATACCGTTTTAAAGTTGTATTTCCCTCACCGAAACCGAAATAATAAAAAAAAAATGGGTCCATCCTCAATTCTTAATTTATTTTTTCAGATGCCTGACCCATTTTGCAACACCCTTTCCCTTATCATAAATAACAAACTGTCCCTATTCCTAACCATTGATGGAGTCCAGTTAAAGTCCGACTGAGGTGTTCACATGACAGAAAAGCTTGACTTCCAATCGCATTATCAGGGTGTGTTCGTCCAGTTTTGAGACATTGGATTTAGGCTGATTTCAGTCTAATCTATGCAGTCTATGCTTGCATGTATTTTTAAAATTCAGTTTCAGTCGGACGAACGCAATAATTCCACTTTTTCAAACATCATGTAAACGTACAGACTGATGCAGAGTGTGTTTCAGATTGAATTTCTGGGAGGTTTTGTGAACCTGATAGATTTCATTGTAAAGTGTTTTATTGAAAAAACATATTGTCCTGCAAATGTTTATTAGTTTAAAATTCCTTCTTTGACTGTAAAGTTTGACAGTCATGATACAAAAACGTTGTTAGCTCTGGCCTCTGAGCGTGAGATCATGATCCAGTGAGATTATTTTTTTACTGCCTCTAGAGGAACACAGCCTCTAAAAAAGTTTCAAACTAAAACTGCAATTTGCTGAGAAATACCAAGCTAAAAGCTCCCGTCCTCAGCAACGAGGCCTGCGATGTCCCGATCTCTCAGAGGTCACTGTCCTCTCTGGAGGTTACGTAACAGCTCAGATTCCCTCCCTCCCATCTCAGCTATCATCTCTGTGACTGAAAACAAGGCCCTCTCAGAGGACGAGGCAACGGCGTAGGGAGGCTCCCTCCGCGGCAGACAGAGATTAGCGTTATGTCAGAGAGCTGACAAACCCAGTCTTTGTACAGAGGCCTGGACGGGGCCTCGCTTCGTTGTGGGTCGGGAACAGTGGTGGGAATTAACAGCGAGCTTATGCAGCAGCCTGAGCTGCACTGCATGAAAAACTCCCAGAGTCCCTGCTGGTTCCAAGTCTGGCTTGAAGCACAGAGGATCACATGCTGCGAATGTGACTGTCTGATGTCTGTCATCCACCCGCAGTATGACTGACGTTCAGCTGCTGCACACAAACATATTGGAGTGTTTCCTCATAAGTTTTGGCATGCTGCAGCATCGGTTGGGCATGCTCTTAAGATTTAACCCTTTGAAATCTGAGCAAATTGGCTGGATTTCTTTAAAAATTTGGTAAGAAGGCAATGAGCACCTTAACTTTAAAAGAAATGGCCCCAACAAAAGCAAGAAGTTCATAAAAAGTTGCAGGAAAATTACTTTAAAGAAAAGAAAAAAATTAAAAAAGCAAACAAGGAATTTGCCTAAAGAGAGTGCTAAAATAGAATTAGATAGATAGATAGATGCAAATATAGATAGATAGATGCATAAATAGATGGATGGATGGATGGATGGATGGATAGATGATAGATAGATTGATGGATGCAAACATAGATAGATAGATAGATAGATGCATAGATAGATAGATAGATAGATGCATAGATAGATAGATGCATAGATAGATAGATCTCCGAATCAGAATTGCCTTTATTGTCATTGTACTTGCATACAATGAAAGAAGTGGTGCTACTCTGTTATACACATTTAAACAAAAAAGGAAAAGGAAAGGACACTGTAAAAAAAAAAATAGCAATATTTGTATAAAAGTAGAATAATAAATAATCTTTATTGCACTTGATTAAAAAATAAAGTGTGGAGCAACATGAATGAATGACAGTATTTTTATATTTATATTTTGTATTTCTTTTTCTGCAATTGTGTTGGGTTTTTTTGGGACATTTTTCTCTTTTCTTTTTTGGAAAGTATTTAGTAATCCACCACAGCTAATTTTCAGGTCATTTTCCTGTCCCCTTTAACTGTTTCTTTTCTTGCAGTTTATGGGACATTTCTTGCCAAGTTGCTCTTTGCCTTTTTCACATAATTTCAAAAGACACCAAACCAGTCTTATCAGGTTTCAGAGGTTTAAAAACATGTGAGAGGAGTTTGAACACAGCACTAGGAAACTGATGTTGATCCAGGTGTTAAAGGGTTAACCACAAGATGCAATAAAGCACAGTGGAGACATTACATCAGGATGTGAAGTAAGGACAGCAGCAGACTAATGACTGCAACAACAGTGGAATTTTTTTTGCAGAAAAACTTGTTTAAGATATTGTGACTACAGTTTTTTCTGGCGTGATTTCAGCATCAACAGCGCTGTAACCTCCCTGTGCTTAGTCATGTTCACACTGTGCAGAAGTGGCGTCTTCAGATGTCTTTCTGTTTTGTCCAACCTGTTGCCCAAATGCTAAAGATACTCAGAGAAAAGCAGCAAATCTTCATATTTGAGATGCAGTAAGCAGAGAATCTTTAACCTTTTTTCCCTCTGACAACCGACTTAAAGAATTAGTTGACTGTCAAAATACTTAGAGCCCTGGTAAAGAGCAGTTATATCATGATCCTCAGCATACATTGGGACTGAAAAGCCCTCTCTGTTAATGCAAAGTGTTGTGTGGTGGTGGTATGTTGTTTAAGGTACCAGTGAGGCGATTTATCACAATCCACCAAGTCCAGTTTGTGTAACAGGTCGGTGAATTTAAAGGCTTATTAGACGGCACAGTAGTTTATAATACTCTGACCCAGGATTTCATAGCTCCAAAGTATTAACCTATACTTTGGAGTATAGTATTTACCTATTTCAAATGTTTTACCATGCTGAATTGGAATAAAACTACAAGTTAAGTCAGACTAACTTTGTTTACTGACGTTGCTATCACTTAGAAAGAACAAGGTCATTTTTGTAATGTTGAAGTTGCAAGAACTTCACAAAATTAAGTAAATTCAGCTGAATCTCAAGTAAACTTAACACTTCAAATAAGATTTAAAGTTAGATTTTTACTTTACTTTTTCAAGGGAGTCAGGTGCCAGTTTAAGTAAGATCAACTTCAGGTTTATAGTGTTACTTTTTGCAGCAGCATCAACAGCATGAAACATTGTGTACTGTCATGGCGATGTACGAGTCTGGACAGACATGGATGTTAAATTCACGGAGGCATAAAACCATGAGGCTGTAATTTCAGTTTAAAGGGCCTCTGTGTTTTGTCCAAGTTGTGGCTTTACAGTTTTTGTGATATAACGTAAAACAGTGCATTGCATTTATAACAATTGGACACGGCGAACACAAAGAGGAGCCAAAGGCAAAAAGGAGTTACATAAGAGCCTTCGTGAATTTTCACTTTGCTTCTCAGAACTTAGATGAGTCTAACAATACAGGGAAAGAAAATACACAAGTTCAGTGAGGAACATTACTTGTTACAAAAATAAGTTGTTTTTTTAAAGAGCATTTAAGAGCAAGCAATTTTGTTTTTTATAATGTTTCTATTATTACATTTTCATTGTGTTTTTATTGTTGCAGCTGACTGCGAGAATTTCCTTCAGGATAAACAAAGTGTCTGTCTGTGTTTGCTTTGATCTTATAGGATTTTTTTAACAAATAATACTGACTGCTTAATTAAAAAAGATTTAAGTATTTAAAGTGCAAGCTTTTCTTTCTGCTTTCATGTAACAATCCCAAATATTTATGTGCATGTGCAAAACATGCACAATTTCACTTGATCTACTGGTATAACATTTGTTTTGGTGTTATAGTAGTGACATTTTTATGTGTTTGAGATGATATTTTAAGTGTCCTCCTCTTATTTTTGGCACTTTGCACTGAGAAAATAATAATTAATAATAAATAAATGCAAATTACACAAACTCAATGTGAAAGCAGTTATCGGAAAGATATCATATCAGAGCTGGTGTTGGATTTCAAGTTTTTGAAGCATCCACTACATCCAGCCAGCTTTACAGCATAAACACCAGTCAGATATTCTGATGGATAATGTTTTTTTACTCAGTCTGTGCAGCTTTTGAAACCATATGGTCTCTGTCTTGATTTGGCAGAAAAACTTGGTTTCCAGTGGTGCATGAGTTTAGGTTTCATCAGCTGTATCTTGACATTTATAGTTTACATTTTTGGCATTTAGATGACGTTTTTATCCTTTCTGTTGCTGACATTTACAGAGCTCCAACACTGCATGAAGCCAGTTGTACATAGCGTGAAGACACAACCACAGCAGCCTGTTTCTGGGATGCAGTGAGACATTTCTTAGAGATGGTAGAGATAGAGAAGCGCCAGGAGTGGAAATAAGAGCAGAGGAAAGAAGATGGAGGGGATTTTTGTATCTAAACTTCAATTAAACAGGAATGTTAAAGCAGTAAGAGGTTACAGGCACCTGAGAGGAGGATGTGATGGAGTAGAGAGAGTGAAGGTGAAAACAAAGAAGAAGTGACTGAAACATGGAGCTTTAAGAGGCTGCAGCGAGTGTTTCTGATGAGGCAACGTGGACAGATTGCGTTTATTTCCTGTTAAGATATTTAACCTCAGCTGTGCTGGAATGCACACATCATGTTCAGTAAGAGGCTGCAACCACATGCAAATACACGCCGTCATGGGTATGACAGGGTCAAAACCGGTGTCAGTTTCCGAAAAGCGTGTTTAGAACAGTAAAGTCCAAAGGATCAGCTCGGTGCCAGAGTCTGTTTTGTCTCATGCAATTTTACTGAAACTCAGCTGATGTTTCAGATGAAATTTATTACAATGTACAAACTTTAGCTATTTGATCTCTTGTAACACATAAATTGTCCCAAATACACATTTTGCTATTTATTTTCGTGCTTCACATATGGACAAGTGCGTCCACTAAAGACTTAATTGACAAATAATCCAGAAAAGTATATTTTAACATCCACAAATTAATAACAACAGAACAGCTACAAAGCAGACCTTATGGTGAGATTGTTTAGTTAACTTCTTCTCTTCTTTTGTTAGTAATGATGTTTGAGGTTCTCCTGAATGCTAGAAATATGTCTTTCAAATCTTGTTTTTCCTTTTTTTTTAAAAAAGAAAACTCTTTTATCTCTCCATCTCTTATTTAATTTTAAATGTTTTGCAATATGCTGAGAGTATTATAACATACAGTGTTATATATAGCAACTTATTACCTTTTTCAACTTTAAGTTATGTCCCTATATGTTTAATCTAAAAAGATGAAGTTTAAGAGATAAGGTTTCTCATTTCAGTCATTTTCATTGCAGCAAAATGTATCTAGTGGCCTGAAAAAGTAAATGATTTCATGATTCTAGTGGGCTACCAAAAGTTTAATTTTCATTTTTAATGTCAGTAATGTATATAATAAAAAAATATCGATCTCTGTATTGATACAAGATTGCCAAGCAAAATATCGCAATATTCTGCTGTATCACTTCTTTTTCTCCACCCGTAGTGCATCACACATGTATGATTTCCCATCTTTGTGCTTCATATAACTCTGTAAAACTGCTGCAATCACTCAGTCTGTAAACTGGTTGAAGTTAATCAAGGACACTGATGTAATGCTGTTTTTAATGTTGTTGTGCACCTTTTCTTGGTGAATAGGTTGTTAAAGTTTACATGAACAAAACTACAAAGATTACATGCTAGTTTGGAGAGCTTTTGCATTTGAAAAAATTGGTGTTGAATTTCTCATTTGTGTAATTCTGACGCTGAACTCTTCCAGTATGGTGTGACGTTGTGCTTCACAGGTTGTGTGAGTGTTTCCCAGTAGGAAGCTTCAGGATGTCATTCTTAGGGCCCTCAAGAGTACCAGGAACATTTGGGTGGAGTTGGCAGGGCTTCCTGACTGTCTGTTTGTTGTCAGGCGCCATCCAGCACTTGACTGGTCTGAATTGTTCTAAGTGGCCCTGTTGAAGTTTTTAAGTGATTGTTCTTCTTTTTGCTCTCATTGATTTGTTGTTTTTCTAAATATGTCGCTGGCATTCTCGCATCTAAAAAAAACAATCGTTTGTCATTTTTTTAAAGACAAGCATTGACAGATGACATGCAACAAAGGTCTCCAGCAAACATTTCTGCTATTTGTTGTCCCCGGCATGTTTTTTTTTTAGCTTGTTCTGGGACCCTGCACCTCCTCACATGCCCCACTGCGTGTTAACGTATGGTCACATGTTCCACACATGTCCAGTTGGCACTTGAAGACATGTTGATATGAATAGACGAAATTTTCGTCACATGGACCATCACAGCTGCAGGAGCATAAATTTGGGTTGCACACAATATTTGTCAGCTGGGTTATGTAGTATTGCATTAGAATTATAAACAGGTGTTAAATTTTCACGTAGAAGGAATTTGCCTCTCTGTTTTGCTGCGTAAACAAAAACAAGCACAGCCAAAGTCAAGAATCGTAAATATAAAGTAGAAATTGACTATAATAGATATGATAAACATTAGAAATATTTATTATTTCATTTTTTATAATAAAATAAGAATAATAACAATAATAAAGAACATAATAATAATTAAAAAAATATTTAAAACATCCTATAATACCGCTGTGCAACATTAAAGTTTGGAATGTGCCAAAGTTCGCAGCAAAAAGAAATAATCTTATTCCAACCTGCAGACATGATAAGTAATTAAACAGTTATTCAATCAACAGAAAGGCAATCTTTATGGGTTGAACTAGGGTAAGGTGACATATACTCTATGTATTGCCGCTTTTTCCACGTGCAATGGCTCTCCACCTCTCACAGACACACACACAGAGCAGAGCTTTTGCAGAGCTCCAGACTGTGACTATTTAGTCATTTTGTGACCATGGAGTATTACTGCGATTTACAAATACTTAATATATGACCTGGAGAGCTGTTACTTTGTTTCCAGCTTACAGAGAATGAATCTTGAAAGTTAAAGGTGCCGTGGTATCTGTTTAACTGTCAGCTAGCGCTAACATCCAACTGGAAGCTTCAAGTCCACAGCAGAAAACATCAACATTTTCAGCCTGAGTTGCTTTGATTTATCCAATTATAACAATACCTTTTAAAATTTCATTATAAACATACTTTATTTAACTTCCCTATGACACTATTTTAGTAAATGGTATTGAACTGTATTATTTGACAGTAGCTACTTTGTTTAAATTTATTGTAAATGCAGTTTATTAAGTATTTTCTTTCTATTTAAGTAGTTAACATTACTTAAAATGATATTTAGGAATATTGTGATATACTGTGCATCGTGCATTGCAATAAAGCCTTAAAATCCTGTGATAATATTTTAAAGCCATATCACTCAGCCTTAGCTTGAACTGCTATTTGTTGCTGTTTTTTTCAATGTAAAGAAATCAATCTTCGGATTTTGGACTGTTGGTTGGACAAAAAAAGACTGGCCAATACATGAAATAGAAAATTGGGTTTATTTTTTGGACTTAATGTAAAAAAATGTGGCATTTTATAAAGGCTGTACAAAGCTTTTGAAATAATTGTAAGAGATGGTATGTGATGTTAAATTCCAATAACACGTATATTGAAAAATATAAAAGAAATATATATAAAAGAAAATTGGGATTAGAACAAACAATTAAACAAAGAAAAAAGAGCATCTTCTGCACCAACACCCCATTGGATCTACTGAGTATCCTCTAATTAAAATGGAGAATTGGGTGTGTGTCATGGTTTGAAAGATTTTAGGAACATGTCCCATGCGACAGCCCCGTGAGTGCTGACTTCCAGGAAGTTTAGTGGAAACACAAGCAGGAAACAATCCCTGGAACCACCTCTGTTTTAAGGTTTTGTCAACCAAGTCACTGAAGCATACCTCCTCTGTGAGAGAAAGTGTTGTCTTTGTCACCTGGTCGGACATTTGGCCGGTGAGAGCGGGGAAGGGACGAGAGAAAAGGAAGGAAGAAGTTTGTGTGGCGAGTTTAGAGATTGACTGGGATCGAGCTGCTTCTCAACAGCTGTTTCCTGTTTTCATCTCACTTTTCCAGCCGTTAGCGTTTTGGTGGGATGTGAGGGGAGGTGTGGGGGTGTGGGGTGCGGGGGTGTTTTGGACGTTATTCCTCTGGTATCAGGCCAGGTGATCAAAACGTCTCTTCCTCCATGCAGGGGATTTCCTGCGAAATCGATTGTTTTAGCTTCTCTCTCTAATTTTCTCTCTTTTTTAAAAAAACCTGCTTTTTTAAATATTTTCATGATGTTTTGATTTGCCACATAGAGGAGAAAAATGCAATCCTTCACCAGGTTTCAACTCCATTTACAGACATGAATGAGTCATTGTTATCGAGAAACAGTTCCTATAAATGATTAATAACTCTGATTGCAGCACTCTGATGTTAGAGCAGTTAACATCACAGAGGAAAGACTTTGGTGTTCAGTTTCATATAACCTCACTGACTGAAATGTATGTATACCAGGGGCGTAACAGTGCGTGTATTGGTAACAAACCATCACGGTACAGGCACTTCTGGTTCAGCCCACAGGTGGACAGCGCTTTGTAAACATTAACATTAATTAATTTATAATGTTAGAACAGCAAATGTACAGAATTTTTTAGTTGCGGTACGTGAAGATGCTCCCGTGTCATTCAAGTCACCTTTGTGTGATCACTTCGGTTTCTGGGTGAAACACGAAAAGAGAGAAAAGGCAAGTGGGGAAAAAAAAGCAGTGTGCCGACATTATTAAGTGGCAACTTAGTGGCCCCATATGAGTGTGACTATCACCGCTGCAAGACAAAAACATGAAGTTGTGCAAACGCTGCTCCTGAGAAGTATTTTATTTGTTGGAGAGCTTAGTGGTTTGAAGCAGTACTCTATGGTATTTTTATACATTTTGTTTTGATTCATTTCATTTGAATCCTTTGCTGAGTCACTGACAGCTGACAACTGTTAAACCATTATTGTTTAACCAAATAAATGAATGTTCTTAATTAACGACGAGCAGTTTTTAGAAAATTAAATGCATCTTTCAGAAGTCTTAAAAATGCTTAGCCATGGGAAGTAGGATTTTATGAAGCGATGGGAATCCAAGCGGCCGAATCTCACATGCAGAGTGAAAAACACAAAATTGCCGAGAAAATAATAAAGAAGTACAAGATAATTCCTACTTCTGTTGGTAAACAAAAAAGATACTTTTATGATGATATAATATAGTCACTGTCTTCCATGTGTTTCACTCAAGAAAGGCTTTTTTCAACATTTTTATTGTTATCAACAGTTTTATTTCATACTAAACATGTGGGCTAAATAAAATTGTCCCTCTTCAGTTTGGATATTTGAAAATTAGTCTAAACTTCATTCAGAGTGGCATTAAGAAAGTCTTTTAAAAAATCTTAAATTGAACTTGCTTAAACCTGCAGGAACTCTGTAAAAATGGTCAATACTGATGCAGCAAATGTTTTTTATAGCTTTTAGTTTGCAGAATACGTCAAGCTCCATAAAATACTACATTTCCCATAATGCAACTTGCATCTTTCATGCAGCATCTTTTCATCAGACTTCCATCTCTTTCAAACTCCAACACTTTCTGAACCTGAAGTTGACAAAGCTCCCCCAGAGCCACAGAGACATTATATAACTGTTTTACAGGTGCAATGGGACTCCCTGTGAGGGGTGAACCGACCTGTGTGTTTAAGTTGGTCGACTTTCCCTTTAAATAGTGTTTATTCAATAAAAGTTACTCACATATTAGGGTGAAGGGTCCCATGTGTTGTTGTTTTATTGTTGTTTTAGTGGTTGTTGTTGTCAGCTTTTGGGAATTAGCCTTTTGGCAGTGATGTTGATCAAATGCAAATAAATTAGTGAAGTAACAGGTACGAGGGAGTATTTGCGATTTATTCGATGTCTCTCCAGTAGAAAACATGGCTGTTTAAAGGTTTTTAGTGTCAGCGAGGGTCGACCCTGTGACCTTTTGGGTACAGGAACATCCTCTGTGACTCCTCGCCCCTCCTGGTTGGTCCTGACGTCACCGTCCCTCTCTGCAGGATCTGTCTGCTTCCTCAGCACTCTGCTCTCTCTCTGCGCTGTTTATCTGAGCCCTTGATGCGACCCGACCCGGGCTGCTGTTTGTGTTTCTGTAAACGGCCGGGGCCCCCAGGAGCCACGCAGCCAGGATGGGAGATAAGGATCCCAAACTGCTGCATTGCTGACATGTTGAGTCATCACATGCTGGGGTCCAGTTGAGGGTAAACTCAAATCAGGGGCTTCGTGTTTACATTTCAGGCTTTCTGATGACTCTAAGGGTGCAGTCACTACTTAGTTTGCCTGAATAACAGCAGAGAAGTTTTCTTTGTTGTTACATTTGGGTTATTTCGGTTCAGTTTTCCAACTTAACAAGCCGACCAAAACTTTAAACACATGTAACATGGAGCCAGAAACAGCTCGATTACTGGACACAACTTTAATTACCTGTCGTCTTGCCAGATTGCAGATTTTTGGCAGCAGGGAAAAGGTCAAAACAAATCTGATTCCAGTTCCTGAAAGTCATGCTCAGCATGATACATGTAGTTCATAATATAAGTTTTCCCACCAGCAGGGACAGCTGACTAGTAGATATTAGTATTAGTCTACTTCAACACCTAAATGCTGAGTCAATATGAAAAACCTGAAAAAAAGTTTTAAAAAGGTCTCTTCCGAAACCGAAGAGACCAACTTTTTTTTTTTTTTTTTAAATCCATTTGTTGAAGTCTCTTTGTAAACTGAGGACTCATTTTTTCAGTAAATGCTTCATATCTGGGGTGTTTTTGTGGCGTGGTTTGTGGTTATGTCACGTACCATGAAACTTCATATGTGGGCATATTGTTGCATGTCATACCTCCTTCTTTTCCCATGTTTCCTGTAAATAATCTTAAGAAGTACTTTTTTCTCATCCCAATAAAAACCTAGTTTCCCATTTTTCCCTCCAGTGTTTGCCTCTTTTGAGGTTTTGAGGTCACAATTCATCCTCAGCAGCCTGGCTTTTATTTGCTTTCCTACAGCTTCCCTAATCTGCTCTGCATATTATTTAGTCACAGGAATATTTTGTTCTGTCTCTTGTTGACTCGAACTGCCTGCTGACTCTTGGCCTACTTACTTTAATTTGTGTGTAATTGTTGATGATGTAGGAGTTTGAGCTTGTTCTACTGTAGATTATTTTACTTTTCAAACTTGGGAGTGAAAATCAGACTGCTGGCACTGTTTCCTGTAGTTTTACGATCTCTGTTTTTGGTTTTGTCTGAGGTTCAGAGGCTGAGGTCATTTTTGGATGCTGTCTTTTGTCAACACAGGACAGCGTCTCTCCTACATTTATGTAGCAGTTACAATTATTTGGTTCTTTTGTTTTACTGAACAAGTCTTCTTCCTGAGCTGCCACTCCTCCGTCTTCAGGATGACGTGTGGAAAACATCAGTTTTTACTCTATTTTCAGCTGTTGGAAATTGTGTTTGTTTGAGGCAGTTTTCTGTTTGGAGCACACTGATTTGGTTGATCTTGATCAAAGTATCGCCCTCAGGGACCAATGCATGGAAGAGGCCACGCTTAATGGCCGCCTTTGTATTCGTTTTTCTGTGCAGGCGTTATCATGTCGGCCCTGTTTATGTGAGCTCTGTTCAGCTGGAGTGAGAGCAGCTTCAGTGTCTGTCTACTGTCACCGTGACCTGCTTTAAGTGTCTGCTGCTGGGCTGCGTTCACAGCACAAAGCTGAGGTTGTAGCTTGTATCTAGTCTTGTATTTTTGGTGAGTCAAGTGTCTTTGTAAAGTCCTGACACATTGTTGAACCCTTGAAAACCTGAGCAAAGTGGCTTAATTTCTTTTAAAAATACGGGAAGAGGACAGCGAGCAATGAAAGACAAAATGACTCCAAAATTAGTGAGAAATTAGTAAAAAGTACAAGAAAGAAAAAATAAATCAATAAAATAACATTTTTTTTTCTAGAAATTTTCCCTAGCTTTTTAAAAATATATATTTTTTAAATCTACTAATTTCTTGTAATTTGTGAAACATTTTTATCTAGTTGCCCCTTGCCTTTTTTTCACATTTTTTAAAAATAAGAAATCACACCAATCTGCTCAGAGTTCAATGGTTAAGAGGCATCTGAAAACAGCAAAAGAAAAGTGATGTCAAAGAGTTAATACTCAAAAGATGAGAAGCATTCAAACTATAATGTATATCTCCAATAAGACTGCTTTTTGTTTTAGCACAAGGTAAAACGGGTTCTTCCACACTATAAATTCTTACTTATAAGTGCACAGAATAAAATAATCTTGACTTCTGAGATGGAACTAAAGACATTAATTTTGCCAAATTAAAGTCTTATGAATAAATTGTTGTTGCTAACATAATAACCTAATAGAGAAGTAAGTCAAGAATTTCTGAATTTTGAGTCAAGTTGCCACAAGAAAATAATGAAATTGTACCTTTCTGCAAATCAAGAACCAAACAGCGGTGGCATCATGCCGCTCCAGTGTGTGATTACACTCCGCATCGTTGCATCCTACAATCAAAAGAGGCATGACATGTGTGACGTTTAACACACGAGTGTCTCTAGCATGACATATAAAATATGCATCTTCAGCACTTTCTAAACAATAACAAAGGCATTAATGTGTTAATGCTGATCTCGTCCTTTGCTTAGAGGGTAAGGAGCTCGTGAATATCATTGTTTTCTCAGTTTGTCAACATTTATCGCCAATGTTCTTCTTTCTATGGTACACTTACAGCTGCTTTTTAAATCTTGCATGAGTTGCTCACACAAACACATTGTCAAAATGTCACACTCATGCCGTCCATGGTCACGTCTTTCCGTCTTTACACAGAGCTCGTTTCGGGACTGTTACCACCTCCGTTCCCGGGTCAGAGGCAAGACCACTCTGTCCCCCCTTTCTGTGATCGGATGTTATATACAGAATGCCGAAGCGGCACAAAGCCATGATATTCCCACCTTTAACAGCCAATGTACTGTGGCTAGCAACTTGTCAGCTGTCACACCTGTTTTGAATCCACAATGCTGGCATACTGTTTAAAATCACATACTGGAGTGGCGTGATGCTGCCCTTGTTGTCTCTGTGTAAAAATACAAAGGAAAGGGACCTTGAAGTGTCCATGTGGTACGATCTCTGTGTAAGAAGGGCTGTTGATTCCTGCAGGGACAGTGTCATGAAAAGAGTTAGTTTTTTACAGAGACATCACTGTGTTTCCATCGGGCGTGGTATCACCAAAACCAGGTATTTTAAGCAAAAACATGATATTCTTCCTAACCATAACCAACTGGTTTTTGTGCCTAAACATAACGGCAACCATCGTATCCTCTATATAATAACGTGCAATTGTGACGTGCCCATAGTTTGCAGTAGTATTGCAAACATTAATTCTGGCGGTTTTATTATTTAGTAATTGTAAAATGCATTGCAAAATTGAGGTACTCAGTGTTATATCAATAGATTACTCACTTGTTAAATGTTTTGCTTTTGATGTGGCAAAAACCCTCAGTTTTTACCTTTAAATTCAGCGTTTTGTTTCATAAAAGTGTTGTATTTTCGTCTGTGGTGCTGGGTGTAACCAGGCGGACTGAAGTCCTTCATGATTTAGTATCAGATATTAGTTTGATTCAGATCAGAACTGAAATAGTGTGACTACATGCAGGTTTTTCGTTTTTGACGCTGATCACAGAACAGCTTATATTTGAGTCTCACGTGAGAGGCCAAAGTTTGTGGTAGCAGCTGCTGTGTGAACGCAGCCAGAAAAATGCTCTGTTAACAGCTCCACTGCACTGCTCCTGCACAAACAGGGAAGCACACAAGAGTAAAAAGAGAGAACAGACGGGATGCAAAGGCTGCAGGTGAGATTAAGAAACAAACGTTCAGAGGGCTTTTAAAAGCGTCTGAGGCTGAAAGAGAGAGTTGTCGGCGTGAGCGCCTCCTCCTCTGAGCTGCTGGCAGAGCGTCGCTGGATTTGAGGAGTGTGAGGTTTCCATGGAGTCTGAACAAAGCCATCTGGACTGAGGAATGTGGTTTGGGAACGCTCCCCGTTACACACTGGAGGACCAATAGCGTCGGGTTCCTGATAAGACCTTGGAGAGAGAGAGATGAGAGAGAGAGAGACTGTGCTTTTGTGTTTCTGCTCCTCTGAAAACCTCACTTGTTTCCAGGGATAGATGGATGAAGGGAAATCTTCATTTTCACCTCCTGGAGGAAGTCATAGGGTTGATTTGTGGGTTTTGTTTTGGGTGTTTTCTCCCAGTGCTTTACTACGTCTGCCACAATTTTTGAGTTAAGCATGCCCGAGCCTTTAAATCACATTGTTCAGACAGATTAATATCGTTGGTGGTAAACTCGAGCGTGAAGAGGTCTTGTGGAGTTTTCTTGTAAACAAAGTTATGTTTACATTCAGAGCATTTGTTTCCTTGAGAACTACGCTTCCTTCCTCGTAAAACATTTGCAAACCCAATTTTTCAATTAAATGTAATCAGTCAGTCTAAAAATCTAAAAAAATCACAACACTTGCGTATTTTCAGACCACAGGGCCCAAAGTGAAGATTTCAAATAAGTAATTTTTGTCTGAGCAGTAGTCAAAAGACCTGAAACCTGACGCCGATTCTGACAATAACCAAAGATGTCCTCGATAGATGATAAATACAGGATTTTAGCAGTAAAACTTGTACGTTTGACTAAATTCATTGTACAACATAAATACTCAATTTATAGTATTAAATTGAGAAAAGCAATAAAACTTAAATTGAGAGCTTGTACCAGTAAACGTCTTCTAAGTGAGCAATCTTTTACCAGCATTGTCATCAGTTAATTAAATTAAAAAAATTTAAATAGTAAATAAAATCATAAAATTCTATAAAAATAACATTTTGAAAAGTGATAAAATGTAAAATTATAATTTAAAAAATATTATTAAAGAATAAACTTTGAAATTAAAACAATTGATATTTTAGAATCCATTGTCTTAAAGGTCTGCACCTGACAATAAATAATTTGATAATAATAACATTTATTTTTCAAAATTCTTTACATAGCTAAACAAAAATTGGAAAATAAAATGGCATGCTAGCTTTGATAAAAAGTTTATTGAAGCGATTTAGAAGATGATACTGATTCTGACAATAAGCAAAGATGTCCTCAATAGATAATAAATACAGGATTTTAGCAGTAAAACCTGTACGTGTGATTAAATTCATTGTACTGTATAAACGCGTAAGAAGACTAGTTTCTGATTATATTTCGCATTTAAGATTTTTACTGTGGATAATAATTAAAAGTGGTAAAGAGAGGGACGACAAGCGTTAGAAATCACACACCTCATTGTGGAGCATTGATGGTGAATAAGATGATGGGGGAGGGGAGTGTGAAGAGCAGCTGCTGCGAGTTTGCACTATAGATTGTGAGTGTGTGTGTGTGTGTGTGTGTGTGTGTGTGTGTGTCGTTGTACACGTGTCATTAGCGCCTTCTGTCTCACACGATAACTCAAACTGCCTCAAGAGCTCAATGAATCAAAAAGACTGAAATCCAAGTTGAAGAAGTAAAAACATGGAAGTAATAATTGTAATATTTAAATTAAACTAAGAACAAGTCATTATTCAGTGTATTTGTTTCAGATCATGATTTCTTTTTTTTCTTTTCTTAAACCCTCTATACAGCAGAGTAATTGAGCTGTGGGGCATCTGTTTTTCAGCATTGACCACCAGCTACTGTATGTTATACACTGACTACACTTAAGTATCTCATACGGCCCCATTTAAAAAATCCCAAACTATCCCTTTAAACTTGAAAGTTTCTCATCATAATGCCCGTGTCATGAGCATCTTATAGGTTACTTAATTAGACTTTTTAAGACTGTTCTTGTACTTGATGTTTCAAAGGAAAGGGCTCTTCATTGCATTTCTCTTTTACCCTCAGTTTTAAGTGCAGTCCCACCACGAAGCTCCGTGTCTGTGATTTATAAGTGTTGGAGTTAAGGAGGCGTCAAGCAGTTTAAGTGACTCCAGAAACATTTGGATGTTTGGTTGGTCTGTTTCCTCTCAGCAGAATCCAGTGAAAGTTTTTAAATGAGCCGTTTGCAGTTTTAAAAGGAAAAACACAACTCTTTTTTCATTGGTGATAGACACACAAATTATGGTGGTCTTTAACAGGATGGTGTTTAACCCAAATGTTTGGTTGTCAGAATAATGCTCATTCACAGAACAGCGCAGATTCTCATGATTCAGGAATAATGAAGAGTAATGGATGTAAGGAGCATTTTCTCCCCATAATTGATGTGTAGCATTTAAAAAGAAATCAACTTCAAACGTCCTGACTTTGGGATTTTGGACGTCTTCCTGTTTTACCACCAGAGACGTTCATAATTAACTACAAATTACACAGTAGAATGACAGCTTCTCACAGTGAAAAATTCATTTTTAGCAACCTTTCAAGACTGGAATATCTCAAGAAGTATTGAATAAATTACCATTAATTTTGGTGCGAACATCACCGGTTTCCAGAGGATGATTGTGATCCCCTGATTTTGAGATTTTTTATGATAAAATAAGATATATAAAAAAAGGAATAAGACAAGATAACATAAGATAACACAACAACATGACATGACATGACATGACATGACATGACATGACATGACATGACATGACATGACATGACATGACATGACATGAAATAAGATAAGATAAGATAAGATAAGATAAGATAAGATCAGTTAAGATTAAGATAAGACTTTATTTGTCCCACAGTGAGGAAATTTGTGTTGTTGGAGCAGCCAGGTGTGTACAGGATAAGCAAGCAAAAGAACAATATAAACTGTAAAAATAGAAAAAAAGTAAGGTAGTAAAAAGTAAAAATAAATAAATAAGGTGCCAAGCTCAAAAGTTTAAAAAATATTTACACCATTGCATAGAAGATAATTGCACTTGTGAAAAAAATCACACTTTTCTATAATATTTTGTGATTTTGCTTATAGTCTCAACAATTGGATGGATTTCCATAAACTGTTGTTGCACACATCCATTTCCCCCTTTGGGAGTGTTTTCATAACTTTAATTCTCTCTTAACTTTTCTTCTTGTCCCATCTTCTTTGGTTAATAATCAAAACCTTAGAGTCTAGTTTACAAAGGCATAAATCCAACTTTACACTTTACATACAACATTGTAGGACCAGCAGAATAATATAATGGGATATTTCATTCTAAAATAATTTACATTCTTAATTTGCTCATTAGAATGGTTAAATAAAAGTACATTTCTCTAAATTTAAGTTCTTAATATTTGGCTTTGAATGTAAAACAAGAAACAAGAAAAGAGATGTAAACAAGAAAAAAATATCACAATTTTTTTTCTTGTTTACATAATGTTTGCAGTGTAATTTCTCTGTCATAGTTTCTTTTTTTTATTTTTATTTTATTTACTTCTAATTATATATTTTTATTTTTTTAACTTTCTCTTTGTATCCATAATTATTCTGTCCTTGAGCTGCTGAATCCCCTCTGGAGATCAATGTATCACATCTCAATAATGAAAAAAATCAACACAATTACACATTATACTCACAAAATGAAAAGGGCTATAAACAGTGATTATTTTCCACGATTGATAATTATCTTCTCCATTGATCATTTGGTCAATAACAAATCATAAAATGTGTGAAAAGGACCATTGCAATCCTAAAGTACAAACAACAGTGCAAAAACCCAAAAATATGCAATTAACTATCTCAACAGACAAAGAAAAGCTGGAAATCCCCACAGCTGGGAAGCTGGAGTTTGTTAATTTTTTTGGAATTTTCTCTTGAAAAATACCTAAAAGTTACTGGTGACGATCAGTTGACCAACTGTTATGAACAAGAGTGCTGTTTGATTTTACAGATGACAGGAAAGGCTGCAGAAAATCTAATTTAGATGTGAACTTTGTTTTAGCAACACAACACACGTCAGATTTGATAAACAAATTAAGATGTCTCACAAATCGACGTTCTTCCTTCTGTTGTTGCGTGCTTCGTTGTTTCTAAGACATTTCTCCTCCTGTCACACCAGCTTTTGTTTTCAGAAACAAACAGATCAGCGACCCGTCTGTTTGTTTTCACGCCGACAGCTGTGTTTCCCACCCGTCAGCCAGGATGTATGGATACGTAAAGGTTTACTGCTGGCATTTTCTGACCAAGCAAAACTGTTTTCACAGAAGTCTGTTGACCTTTGTTAAACTGTTTCCCTGACAGGTTTTCTTGTCAGTAACAAAGGAGAAAAAATCCTGAGAGATAAATTAGTTTACATGTCGAAAATGTTGTTTCATTACTCAGTGCATTTAGCCTACGCTTTATTTAGAATATTTTAACCAATTTATAAGCTGTTACTGACGGGGATTTGAAGCTGTCATATCAAAAACACCATACTCTGTTAAAAAAAAAACCCAAAACAGATGATTGAAACATTGCTGCTCTACCGCTGCCTCTATCGGCTGTTGTGGAAGGTAAAATAAATATTCAAATAAAGTGGACACTTAAACCTGTAATGATTTTTTTAGGTGGCTAAAATATGTTTTGCTGCAACCCCCTTCTACAGCAGGATATCGCATAGCTTCCGTGCCGTGTTTTGGGACTGTGATTTATTAATCAGAGAAGGAGGGTGAATGGGGTTTGACTTTTTTTTAATTAAAAATTAATGTAAAATACTACCTTTTAAAGTTGTATGTCCCTCACCCAAGCCTAAATTAAAAACACAAATCCCTCCTCAGTGCTTACATTTTTTTTAAAAAAAATGCCTGACCCGTTTTGCAGCGCCCCTTTCCCCCTTAATAATGAATAGTCCCTAACCACCGAGGGAGGCTGGTGCAGTCACTAGGAACGCGTGCAGAACGCCGAGTCCAGTTTAAGTCTGACTAACATGTTTGCATTTTTAAAAGTCCAGTTTAATTCGGACTAATGCAATAAATCGACTTTTTCTAACATCATGTAAAGTGATTGTGAGGTCACTTATTGGGTCTTATTGAAAAAATGTCTCCGCTCTCTATCCTTAAACCAAATGCTGCATCTGCCTCAGAAATCAGCCAAAGTTAAGCTCAGCTAAAACAGTAATCGTGTGTCAGAAGTCATGGGAATCAGTTCTGTATTTCAGTTAGTTTTGGAAAAACTTGCTCATGACATGTTTTCTCAGTGTTGCTCTGATAAATCTGATTCTCAGTGGACACAAGGAGGCTGAGAGACTGGGAATGACATAACTGGAACAAATGTGTTGTTCTGAGTATAACTAATCAAAATTATAACGTGCCAAGACTCGGGAACATTTGGGTTTGACCTAAATGTCAGGACAACAGCCCTAGTCTTTGCATTAATACACACTTTATGTTGTAGTTTTACATAACATGTTACAGTGTCACTGTCACTTAAAAATGAATCATACTATCATTGACCACAGCTGCTCAAGAGATGAGGAGTAAGCGAAAATAGAAAGGCTTTCTTGAAATTAATAATTCATCGGAAGCACAAGAACGCAAAAAATGTTCATCGCAGAGATTTATGTGTTCCCGCTGTTCTTTTCTTCTTACAGACAGGAGGTTCACGAGAACTGTGTTCGCTGGAGGAAGAGGTTCACCTTTGTGTCCAAAATGAGTGCCAATCCCCACACCGGCGTCCTGGATCCTTCTGTCTGCAGGGTGTCAGTCAGAAAGGTACCGCTCTCACAAGTGCCTGATAAATGAATTCAATCAATACAATGTTCTTAAAAGTTTATTTGAACCAAAATAATAGAAAACTGCACTCCTGTTGACTAAAGATATTCAGTTATGCAGTTAGAGACCTGCTTTACTTTTATTTTTAATTTATTTAACCAGGAATGGTCCCATTGAGATTCAGAATCTAATAATAAAATACTTCAAAATATACACACTCAATAAATTTAACCCTCTGAAACCTGGATTGCCATTGCTTTTTTTGTGCTGTGTTCAGACACCTTTGCAAGTATTTAAACCTGAGGAAATTGGTTTGCTTTCTTTTGAAAACATGGAGGAAAATGCAATGAGTAACTTGACCAAAAGCTGTTCAGCTAACTGCAAGAGATTAATAGATAGGGGGAAAGATAGGAAAATTGCACAAAAAACTATATTTATAATTATCATAATTATATTTTTTAAATTATTTTAAAGAAATATTATTTTTGATTGGGTTGATTTGGGCATAGTTATCCCCGATTAATATCACATAATTTGGATAAAGCCAATTTGAAATTTTAAAATCAGATGTCAGTTGATACTAATTTAATAATAAAATGTAGATAGAAAACCACACCAGACCTTCACATACAAGATGCAAAAGGTAGCCCAGCTAGAGGATAAATTAAAACTGAAAAACAAAACAAAACATAATAAAGACTTTTCCAAAACTTTTAGTAAGTTGTACTTATTCCATGACTTTTTGAAACTTGGAAAACATGAAATTTCATGACTATTCCAGGTTTTCCATGACCACAGGAACCTTGTGTCCCATGCAGCCCTACCTAAAAAAAAGTATGAGAGGCTCATCTGAAAATAGGACAAGAGATTTGTTATTTGTAATTTCTTCACAAAAAAAACTCAAAGCAAAATAAAACAAAACAAAAAAGGGGGAAAAAATAAAATAAATTATAATAAAGTAAAATTTGACAAAGTCTGACATGACTGCCTGGTTTTTTCTGAAACCTCTCGATTGCTCCAGCAATAGTGTATCAGTTGATCCTAATTTAACGTGCCAAATTAAAATCCGTCAAGGTTCCTTTCAGTACTGTAGATCACTAAATCAATCGGTATTGGTCAGGGTTTGTAGAAACACATAGGTAACATCAAAATCTTTTTAATTTTGTGATTATCTTATCTCTTGTATCAATACCCTACAGAACTATATCCACTAACAAACCAAAATGATTGTCCCGACTGTTGAAGGAGGTTTTGAGACATTCTCCCACAAATGTCTCGGGGATATTTCAGTGCAGACTTGATGCTAAAATCTCCCATGTGAACGCCGCCTCGGTGCCATGCTCTGAGGAGCATTGAGTGTGGTCTCGGCCTGTAATTTCAACTCTCCCGTCGGGAGCCCTGTAATTGGAGGCCACTGTAATATGAAGTTGGATCAGTTCAGATCACCGGGTTCATAACTGTCTTCCTGTTTTCCCCCGCAGGAACTCAAAGGAGGAAAAGCATATACGAAGGTAAGAAGAGTCTCCCTCTCGGGTCGCCTCACCTCTCATAAACACATAGAAACAGTTACAAATGAGCTGTTTAAACATTAATGCCACATCATGTAAATATTAGTATTTCTCACTCGAGGAGGGCGTCTCGATAAATCAAAAACCCGTCTTAACTAAAGTTCACATTTTCCCGGAATCTGCAGCACATCCTGCCAACACCTCTGTGACCGTAACCGAACGAGCTCCGGACAAATGAGTCACGTCTCGCATTATAAAACTACAAGGTCAAACCCCTCGTGAAGATACACGCTCGTTGATCTTTTGCCGTTGTTGCCCGACAGGAACCGTTTCCTCTGTTTTCGCCTGTTCCCCATTTAGGTTTTCCTTGCGGCTAAATATACCCGGCTTCCCTCCTTAGAAGTTGGCTTCCTTTAAATACACACCTATGAAAACAGAAGCTCCTAAAGAAAAGGGAAACCTGGAGAATGAAGATTGGGGACCTTTAGCTTGAGAGAGCTGCCGAGTTAATTTACAATAACATCGTAAATGGAGTGAAGACAAAAGGCAGTTTCCACACGGGGAGAAGATGTGAGTCCTTATTGGTATAATCTGGGGCTGAATAGAAACTCCTGACCTTTAGATGTAGGTCAGAGATTTCAAAAGGTGCAGTAAATTTCATGTACTTGAACCATTGCAACTTGTATATGTACTAAGAATAGTGCTGCTCTGAGATTTTACACTTTGAAACCTGGAGCAACATCATTTTCCATGTGCCAGACGCCTTTTACCAGTATTTAAATCTTTGGACCCTCAGCAAATTCAAGGTAGAAGAAAGTAGAAGGTACATTTATTAGTCATTTCTTAAACAAAGTTTAAAAAAAACTAAATTTCATTTGTCCTTGATCCTGGTACATCTTTGGAATTGAAGGATGAGTTGATTAAAATTATCAGCGGAGAATGAGAGCATAGCGGACACCAATGGAGACACCAGCAGAGAATGGGAGCGGAGCGGACACGGGCGGAAACTGAGAGCGGAGTGGACACTGGCGGAGAATGGGAGCAGAGCGGACACCAATGGAGACACCGGCGGAGAATGGGAGCGGAGCAGAAACCGGCGGAGACTCCGGCGTGGACACTAGCAAAAAATAAGAGTGGACACTGGCAGAAACTCCGGCGGGAACACCGGCAAAGAATGAGAGCAGAGTGGACACTGGCGGAGACACTGGCGGAGACACCGGTGGACAATTAGAGCAGAACGGATCAGTCACAGTTAATATATTTACAATGCTGACATCTTTGTATTCTTCATCTTCTTATATGATGCTAACTGGCAAACGGCAGCTTCTTTATTTTCGCCCAACGATTCCAACAACATCAACACCAAAAAAACACTCCACAAAACTCGCTCGAAATGCTCTCAAAATTTACTCATTTATCTCTCTCTACTTCTCTGTCTACAGCCAGGTGCCACTCCATTTTTTTGTGTAATTAATTTTTTTTTTAACTGTTGTTTTTTTTGCTTGTTTCAGGTAATTTTCCTGTCATTGTTTTTTACTAATTTCTTGCAATTTTTATCCATGTTTTGTTAAGTTGTTCACTGCCTTCTTAACACATTAAACCATTACTTTTCTTTTTTTTGTGCTTATTTTTAGGGAATTTTCTGGCAACTTTTTTTTTTCCTAATTTCTTCCTTTTTTTTTCTTTAAAAAACAAACCACGTCTCTGTAGTATGAAACCTGCTGTCTCACTTTCTTCCCAGGGTGCACTCTGATTGGGTGTGTAAAGGGCCATTTCACGTTTTAGATGTGCCCCAGATTCTGATGAGTCGTTCCCAGATAGGAGAACGACATTCGTCTTGCTCTGATTAATTGAGGTCGCAGAGACTTTAACAAGTTAAATCACCACATGCTACACCTGCTCCTCACTCAGCGGAGAATAGTCAGTAAACTTTTTTTTTTTTTATTTTTGCGCTCATCAAAGCCGTTTTAAAAATACAGGCTTCACTCTTCGCCTGGTTTGATGTCTGTTAAGATTGACGTGTGGTTTTTGCACCCTGTCATACATTCAAACTTCAGAAGCTGGTTTAACAACGTCAAGTTGCTCGGTGTGCTAAATAACGGGTGTCGCAGAAATATCTCTTGCCAAAAATAAAAGTCAGTGAACCTATCCATTAGAGCATCTAGAATTAACTCTTCTTCTTCTGTTTCTTTGTCATCGTCAGCTGGGCTTCACAGACCTCAACATGGCGGAGTTTGCGGGCTCTGGCTCCACCGTGCGCTGCTGTCTGCTGGAGGGATACGACACCAAGAACACACGGCAGGACAACTCCATACTGAAGGCAAGGACATGATGAAAAACACGTTTTGCATGTTTTCTCTAATATTTCATTTAAGTTTTATTTGTTTCAAACACGTAAAAAAGGAAATGGAAAAAATACAAAAGCAGACAGCGAAAAAATCATATTTACAAACAATGGAAAAGCATAAAGAAATGATCAAGCACATAGTGACTCGGTTTACATATTCGAAAAGGAGTGAGAAGAAACTTATTTAATCCATATGTTAATGAATTTTAATTAACTAGCTATCTTATTAATTTAAACCTATACTGTAATTAGTTAAATGTATAAATACACCCGCATAATTAAAATCAAATATCCATGATTTTTCATTATTTAAAGAAAAAAGAGGAAGATAAACTAGGAAAAAAATGAATGTTAATCAACATAATAAATAAATAGTAACCCCTGTAAATATTTGGTGATTGTTAAACCTCCTCTTTATCCTTGAAGCCTGAAAAAATAATGATTTTATTTATAATATTTTAACCTGGTTAATGTCTGGACATTGTTTTAGCGCCATTAAACATTAAAACTTCTCCATAGTTTTGCTCCACAGATTGATAAAAACCTTTTTCTCACTGAACATTTTTTTTAAACTAGTTTTGGTAGTAGTTTATTTTATCTTTAAACATTATTTGAATTTTAATAGTTTTGATTGTAAGAATTATGTCTTTATTTGTATCAGAGGAACACAAGAATATAGAAAGATTATTTTTATTTTACAAGTCTGCACCCTCACCCTTTATGCCTGAAGGAAACTCGATCATTAACTCGGAGACTTTGACCTTTGACCCTTGACCTTTTCATTGATTGCTTCCACTCTGCAAATTTGGTCAGAAGCAGAGTGAAAAGAACGAGGATCAATGGTCCCTTTGTCATGTAAAATCACAAGTATATTTGAGTAGTTTAGTTCCATCTAGAGATGAAACAAGTTGTTGAAAAAACAATTTGTTAATGTACAGATAATTGATGGAAATTATTTTATTTTTAAAAAATCACTCTGAAATCACTTTTTTTTGTATTAACTGATGTCAAACTGAACATTTTTTGGTGTTTTTTGATGGTCAGTCGGACAAAACAGAATTCAAAGATCATCGCTTTGGGTTTCAGGATAATCAGTGATCAGTGATCATTTGTATCAGTTTTATATCATTTTATAGTCATTTTATTGACCTGAATGATGGATCAAGATTGAAAATAGTAATCATTAGTTCCAGTTCACAGTTTTATTTCATTTAACCTTTGTACCTTTTCGAGCACAGTTTACTTATTTATTATTTTAACAGTTTCTGTCCCCTATTACTTGTGTGACTGTAAACTAAGTATTTTGGAGTTTGGACTGTATGTAAAGACCTTAGATTTCAGGAAATACACAACTTCCGGGCATTTTATTTTATCGAAAGGATCAACCAATTTATTAAAAATTTAATCTGCAGATTCGTCTGCATTGAAAGTGGCTAGTTTCAGCCCCCAAAATCACCGCTTCTTCATAAAAGCTGAACACAAAATATAAGTGAAGCAGCAGCAGTTTAGTGTGTTGGTTTGGGTGATGGAGACTCTGCAGCACCACCCAGAGGTCATCCACACACACTGCTATTCAAAATCAAAGAGCCAAGACAGTCACGAGTCATCGAGTCATTGAGTCATCGAGTCATCTCGGTCCTCTGGAAGATTTCATGTTGTGTGTGTAACTCAGACGTCAGTGAGCTTTACTGGGAACTTACTCCAAGCTTTTCCAGTCAGTTTCTATTATTGCTTATGCAGCCATCAAGCTGTTCAGTGGAAGCATTTTCATCGCTGCTTCAGCAGAAATATACGTCTGTCAATTCTGGAGTTTTAACTTTGTCGCTGTCTGAGCTGGCTGATAATGATCGATATTTAACTGCGGAGGTGAAATGTAACTAAGTGCTCAAGCACAGTTCTTTAGCACAGTTTTGAGGCACTTGTACTGTAGTATCTCAGTTTTATGCAATCTAATGAAATTGGAGACAAATCTTGCACCACAATACTCTATTTACTGTTTATTCAGATAAATAATACAAAATATGACCAACAAAAAGCAAACAAATTGTTGTATATTAAAGGGACAATTCACCCCTAAATAAAAAAAGACATATTTGGCACTGTGGACTTGTGGTGCTTAAAGCACGAAAAGGAGAAAAACTACATATGAAAAACTCAACAGCAATGTCTCTTTACAGAAATCATGTCCTGGTTACTCAAGATAATCCACAGACCTTTTGTGACCAGTTTCATATCGGTACTATTTTCTTTCTAGCAACCGTATCACTGAGCAGAAGGAAGCGTGCATCTACTCATGGACGAGGGGCTCGTGACAGGACGCGATGTAAACATTGACGGCGTCCTCCTCGGCTGAGCTGTAACGTTAGCCAGCTCGGTGGTGTTTGGAGTCGAGGCACACTTTCCTTCTGTGCAGTAATTCAGTTGGCGGATGTAGTTCAGTATGAAGAAAATAGTTCCTACTTTTTAGGGATTGATTTTAAAAGGCAGCAGTTTCACAACTGTGGGAAAACACTTCATCATTCTGGTAATGTTAGCTCAGAAATGAGAAGAATGAGCACTTCACAGTAGGGATGGTAACAATTAATTGATGATCGTTAAGAACTTAATCGAATATGTGAAATTTAATTGATTAATGGATAGGCTATGCACTGCCATCAAATCATATGCAATATGTTGCTGTGAGCTTTGATGAAGGAAAAATACATTTGCTATTGTTTGAAATGAGCAATTTTTTTATATTTTCTTTTTTCTTTTTTTTTTTAATTGATTGATTGTTAATTTTACAAATCGCTTAAGGAAAGTGCTTACAATTTGCAACCATAGTTCACAGTGAAGACATTTCCTTCATTGTTTTTGCATTTAACTTTGGATGTTTGTAAATAGAAACAATGTATGTTAAAATTGTTTTTTTTCCATATTTTTATTTGTGTTTTTACAGACTTACACAGTGCAAATACACAATACATACCTAACTTCACATGACAATTAAATACATTTGACAAGACAAGACAGGACAAAACAAACAAGACAAGCAAAAAGACTGGGCTGTTGGGACAAACTGCACATTGTGATTTCTTGTAGCATGTTACCTAAGAAAAAAAAAAAGAGCTGACGCGAGAAGGTGTCTGTCTGTCCAGTTTAACAGTATGACCTTTTTTTACAGGTGATCATTGGGATGACCCTCCTGTCTGGAGATCCGTGTTTTAAAACGTGAGTTTTTCAAAGTGTGAGATTTGAATCTTGAATGATGAAACGTATTTGTTTGTTTGTTAATTGTTTATTCACAGAGTCGATAAAAAATGTAAATACAAACATGATTTTAAGTAAAACGGGACACCCCTATAAGATATTCAAAGCTTCTAAATATGATAATAATATAATATAATAATATAATTTTCTTAAATCATAGGTGTTTTTGTACTGTTATAAGGTTTTTTAGTCCCACCTTGTTTTGTATCTGACTTTTAGCAAAAAAAACCACTGAATTTCTGGTCTTAAAACTGATTAATCTAAAGCAAAACATGCATTTCCAACTAAATGAAATGCAAATATGTCCAAAAAAAGAAAATTGTTAAAATAATTAGCTGGGGTTATAATGAAATGGACCTTCTGTATGGCAAAATAAAGAAATGCAGCATTTGCTTAAACATAGGGGGAAAAAATGAATCTCACCATCATGCTCTGAGGTTTTCAAATGATTTAGTTTGTCCTAAATATTTATCAGAAGAGTTCTGAATATTGTGTATGAGTCCTCGGGAATTTATTGACGTCTTGGTATGTTTATAACTTTTTTACCGGATTATAAAGCACTCATAATATTTGTGCTCTTCTGTCCTTTTGTTTCAGCAATGACTCACTTACCCCGCAGTCAATAAAATGAATCTCATCTGAGCGTGCCAAGCTAAGCAGCCCAGCGCTCATTTAATCTGTTCCAGGCTGATAAGTTGTGTTTTGATTTTTTTTTGTTTTTTTTGTCCTGCAGGCCTCCCAGCACAGCAAAGTCCATCTCCGTCCCCGGGCGAGAACACACCCTGCAGCTGGACTGTAAGGGGGAGGGGACAGCCGAGCCCGGGCCTGCCGGAGGGGTCTCTCTGGGCCGAGCCGCCAAGCCTCGACCCTCCATCATCAGTTCAGGTACAACACGGACTTTAAAACATGTAAACATGTTCTCGTAAAATCCCTCAGAACACGTATGGACCTGAAAATGTGCACAATGGATCCCCTTTAAGCTTGTGGTTCCCAAACTGCAGCGTTGGGCCAATTCGAAGGTTTAAAATTCAATTCTGTTTCATGGAGGAGCAAAAACCAAACAAGTGTGCTATGATGCTTGCAAGGCTGTGGAGGTCTGCAAGATTCAGACAAATCAATGTGGACGGATTTTAGAGGAGGAAGAGAAGAAAAGCAGACGATGCTCACTGAGCCAACACATGACTCATATTTAAGTGGTTTTGGGGTGTTTAGCTTACACTTTCCATTTCATAATTAAATTGTTATTGTTAAATAAAACATGATTCAGCTGATACACAGGAGGCAAAAATCGATTTTGCATGACAGACAATGTATTCCTGCAGCTCAGAGTTAAAGCAGTCTCTTAATAAAATCTTTATTTTGCAACTTTTTATGTCTTTCCCAAGAAAGAGTAACGTATGTAATGCAAAGGGTAAATATATAAATATTCAACATGCTGAATCTGGAAATTTGTGCTCATGTTTGGATGTTAATCTTTGAGTTTTAGGGGTTTAAGGGATTCAAAAGGATTTGGATGTGATAAGCAGATTTGCTCCTGGATTCAGAATCAATGAAATTGTATTAAATCGTAACCCTAATTCCAGGTACGGTGACGGGATTTGAGACTGAGAACAGATCAAATAATTTCCTCTTTGCTTTAATCGTCCCTAATTGTCTGAGACTAAAAAAGGTGATACCTGTTTTTAGATCTCATAGGAAAAACTAATCGCAGTAAAATGATGTCAGAGACTCAGACTGGACTCTAGTTTTTCGATCTTGGCTCGACCTTCTGAGCCAGATGTGTTTCACTCCAAGCCAAAACTTTCTGGAACAACTTCTAAAAAAAAAAAACTTTTTGAGATGATTCTCCCTGCACGGAAAACTAACTGACAGTGTTTAGGATTGTGTTCAGTTTGAGTTCAAATGAAACCTGTTTTGTTCCAACTTATAAAACCAATTTAAAGGATTAAAGTCACTCAGAGCGTCTGGTTCAGGGATCTGCAAATTTTCAGCCATGAGACATGAACGAGCTTTGAAGCAGTTACAGAAAACCTGCCAACTGCTCGACTTCTCAGAAACACAGACACTAAATGATTGTAATTTACCGTAAAAGTACACAAAAACTGCTTGATGTCTGATCCTGCAGAAGAAGCAAGACAACAAATATTTTGACTCAAAATAAATACATAACTGTGTTGTTTTCTTCTTCTGAGCAGCGAAGAAAAAGATCAAGTTTGCAGCTTTTTATCTGTGTGGAGTTTTCTTGAGGACAAGATCTTAATTTAATTTAATTTTTCTGAATTTAAATCAAATTAAATTAAAGTAAGATCTAGTTCTTAAGAAACTGGATCTTTAGAACTAGATTGCCTGTCTTGGCCAGGACACTTTTGATAATAACAATACATTTTATTTAAAGAGCACTTTAAGGTATTCAAAGACACAAAAATAAATAAATAATAAAAATAAATTTAAAGAAATCATGAAATAGAATACACAATAAAAATTGGGGGGAAAAACGTGAGGCTTTTCTGGTCAAATAAAGGTTAAATCAATACATAAATGAACAAGAAATATTCTGTTATATAGAAATCACAATATGCATGAAAGAAAAGTAGCAATTTATTCTCGCCCTTATTACCAATTTTCCAAAAATGCACATAAAATAAATAAATAACAAGAGATTAAAATGAAAAGTAATGAAAAAATAATGGCAGTTCTTTAGGTGTGAAGGTCTTACAGTTAATAACAGCGCATTATTGTATTGTATTATTGTAGCGCAATATCCAAATATTTTGAGGCAAAATAAATACATAACAGCGATATTTTCTTCTTTTTTGGTGCCTTCAGGTCTCCTTGAAGAATCAGAGGTAAACCAGTCCGTTCCTGCAGAAATCTTCCAGTCTGGTCACTCTCGTAACTCCAGCTACGCCAGCCAGCACAGCAAAATCTCAGGTACAGCATTAATTAACTGCTATTTCATCCAGCCTTTGTTGTAAAGTCCGTTAATATTCCAGAAAATGGTCTTTGCAAAATAGAGAATATTTGTTTTCTGTCTTCTGTAATTTCCTGCAGGCTACAGCACCGAGCACTCCTGCTCCTCCAGCCTGTCGGACCTCACACACCGCAGGAACACCTCGACAGGAAGCAGCACCTCCGGAGGTTTAGGCTTCACTGCAGAGACGCCTACAGAGGGAGACAAGGACGCCGGACGTCCAGAAAGACCTCCTCGACCCCCGCGGCCTGTCTTACCAACAAACAGGCCTCCCAGGTACAGACACACAGTTCAGTCTCTCATCAGTGCTCTGATCGGTGGATTACTGTTCTCTTATCATTTCAGTTTTCTTCTTTCAGGGTTCATATCAGTCAATCAATCAATCAATCGACTTTATTTGTAGAGCATTTTAAATCCAAACAAGTTGTAACACAAAGTGTCTCATTAAGTAAAACCAGAATCTGATTTGATAACTTTCAAAAACTTGGGGAGAAGGTAATGAGCAACTAAACAAGAAACGGCGCCAAAAATGAGCAAGAAGTTAGTAAAAAGTAACAAATAAATAAAGAAACATAAAAAACAAAAACAAACAAGAAAAGAAATGTATTACGTTTTCCTTGTTTTTGTTTTTTTTCCCGCCTTTTTAAACTAATTTTCAGGTCATTTTCATGTCAGCTCTTACTAATTTCTTTTCTTGTTTGACAGTTCTTGCTAAGTTGCTCAAGGGGTTAAATAGCCTTTGAAAAGCATCTGAACGCAGCACAAGAAAACTGATGTCAGTCCAGGTTTTAATGGGTTAACTAGTATAACTTTTTCTCAGTTTATCTTAACTGATCCAAATAACCTTTTTTTTTTTTTTTTTTAAATTTAATAGGTATTTGTGGAATAAATTTCTGTGACATTTTCCAAAACTTTCTGCATCTATTTAATATTTCAAAACTTTTCTAGACCTGGAAACTGCTATTTACGAATTCCATGACTTTTCCAGGTTTTTAATGACCTTCTTCTTCTCTTCTTCTAATCGCTGTGTTTCAGGAGGAAGCAGGACTCAGTGGAGAGTCAGCCCTCCTGGGTAGACGACACTCGCATCGATGCCGACGACATCGTGGAGAAAATTGTCCAAAGCCAAAACTTTGCAGATATCAACAACACTGAAGGTACAGCGGAGAAAACGATCGTGCAGCTTTGTGTCTGTGTGGTGTTTTCTCAAGAAACAGATCTTAATTTAATTTAATTTTAATGAATTTTATCAAAATTTAATTAAATTAGGATTAATGAATTAAATTAAAATAGATTAAATTAAACGAATTAAACAGAAATCTGGTTCTCTCTTAATTTAATTTAATTTTAATTAATTTCATTCAAGTTGAGATATAGTTCTCAAGAAAGTAGTTCTTAATTTGATTTGATTTTAATTAATATAATTACAATGTAATTAAGGTGTAGCTCTCAAGAAACTAGATCTTAAAAACTAGATTGCCTGTCTTGGCCAGGACTCTCTTACTACTACTACTACTACTACTACTTCTTCTAATAATAATAATAATAATAATAATAATAATAGTAATAAGAAATTTATTTTAAAGAACACTCAAGTCAAAAAAGTATAAAAAGATCGGAAAATAGAATATGCTAAAATGCACAATAAAATAGAAAAGAAGATTTTTTGATCTCATGAGGTTTTTCTGGTTAATTAATCATAAATTAATTTATTTATTAATAAATTAAAATCTTCGGTTAGATCAGAAATCACAATATGCAAGAAAGAAAAGTAGTAATTTATTCTGGTTCTTAATAACAAATTTCCAAAAAGAATGCAAATAAAAATGAACAAATAACAAGGTATTAAAATTAAAATAAAATAAAGTATTTCTGGTGATTCTCTTGGTGTGAAGGTTTTGCAGTTAATTTAAATGCATATTTTTAATGCCGATAACTGAAACTGTAGCTCGTGCACCATCTTCGGACTCTCTCCGTCTGCAGCTCTGTGTCATGTCACGTTTTATTGTCTGTGTCTCGATGCCGTCTGGTTCCCGTCAGCGGCCGCTAACTCGGTTTCTGTGTTTCTGGCTCTCAGACAGCAACCTGCGGCTGTTCGTCAGCAGAGACGGGACGACTGCGCTCAGCGGCATCAGGCTCGGGAACAGGTGAGAAACTTTCCGTCACTCTCTGTTTCTCCATCACTTCCTCTTCTCTTTGTTTCTCCGCTCATTGACATCTGTGCGTCTCTCTTCCTCTTCTCCTTCACTCACTTTCACTTAACTTCCTTCAGATCGATATTTCAGTTGAAGTTACATTTCCGCTTTTTGGCACTAAAGCAGTTTTCTGGTTACGTTAAATGTGTTAAGAAACACAACGTAGTTTTCAGAAGAAGTATTGATTGGTCAGATGTGTCGCTGTGTTTGTTTATCTACTGTTAAGCTGCTGCTTACCTGCGCACAACCTGTTTGTATTTCTGGTTTCTGTGCCTTAATAACTCTCAGGGCTCGCTTTAATATTACACACAAAATATTCAGTTTTTAACCAAAGTCAGTCCAAATCATAAATGTCAGATATTTATTAATTTTCAGCATTTTAACCCTTTAAATGTTTTGGTAATGCTGCTGCTATATTTTTTTAATGAAAAAAAAAATCAAAAAATGAATTATTTTCAATATACTACATGCAAGGCAGAGTATTAGTTTTTGATTATCACAGCCTGGGATATGTCAGTGATTTGTAGCAGTTGATTGATTTTTATATATTATTATTTTTTGTGCAGTGTCAAATACTCACACACATACTCTCTGCACACAAAATGCACTTTTCAAAATGAGGCTATAAAAAAATAATATATTAATATTATTTATTGTTATTTTTTTTAACCATCATCAGTCCTAATCATAAATATTAAATATTAGTTAATTTTCAGAATTTGGACCCTTTAAATGCCAGTTTTTTTTCATGATGCCACTATGCTTTTAGATGAAAAAAAAAAAAAAAAAAATATATATATATATATATATATATATATATATATATATATATATATATATATATATATATATATATATAATTACCAATATACTACATGCAGCTTTTTTTTTATGATCACAGTCTGGGATATGTCAATGATTTGCAGAAACATTGATTGTGACAGGTCACTGAGTGGAGATAGGATGTATTTTCAAATATCGTAAAAATCTCGTCATCAGGTGGAAAATACCAAAAATAACAAATGTCAAGTCAAAAGCCCAGAATGACACCCAGAAATAATATAATGCATGTTTTTCTGCTTTGATGGCTGTGGGATCAAAAATGTCAGTTTGAATGGGTTTCAATGGAGCATTTTTTGACCTGAACAGTCTGAATGTAACTATTTAGTTTCCACAGTGTATTTTAGGCTTATTGTAGGAGCTGAGCTGCAAATTCACTGATTACACTCAAATACACAATCTGGACTACATTTAGGACACATGCATGAACACAGACAAAATGATCAACAAATGAAATGTACTGTAAATAAACATATATGGTAACAATGAAAATGCTCATTAAAGAGACGTGTAAACTGTGTTCAAAGTTAAGCCTCTCTGACGGTTGTCTCTGCGTGTTTGTGTCCTCGCAGGGTGTCTGCAGGCGGGTACGAGCCCGTGGTGATAGAGAGCCATTAAACCGAGCGGCGGGAAGAGGCGGACGCGTTGACCTGTGGATGTTGGATCGTCTCGTCTTCTGTCTCGCTGGTTTTCCCGGAGCTTCAGCCGGTCTGACGCCGTGAGGGGAAAAAAAATTGCACTTTATGTGAAGTTTGTGGTGGCACTTGTCTGCACTCCGTTCCAGATAATTTTTGTTTTGCTTTTTGCGATGTCAGAGTTGTGGCGTGTTTACCTGCTTCTGTGTTGCAGCAGCTGAATTTAGATTTAAAAGAGTTCAGAGATTTCAGAAAATCCCACCATGAAGTGATTTTACTGGTTAAGTCGTAAAAGATACGTGTGCCTAAATCATCCAGGATTATTTTTTAAACGTGAATGAATCAGACACATTTTTCGTAGCTGCAGATTGTCCGAAATGGTGAACAAGAATCATAATGGGAGTTTAGTTAACCCTTTAACACCTGGACCATCATCAGTTTTCTTGTGCTGCATTCAGACACATTTTACAAGCATTAAAACCTCTGAAACCTGAAAAATATTGGTTATTTTTAAAAAAAACTTGGGGAAAAGGCAATGAGCAACTTGGCATACGGTGCCCTGCAAGCTGCAAAAAGTTTGGAAAAGAAAAAAGAAAAATTACCTTAAAATCTGTTGCTTTTTAAGAGGGAATAAAATTATTAGAGGTTTATTTAAAAAAAAAAAAAAAAAAAAAAAAAGTAGGGGACATTTTCAGAAAATATAATAATAATATTTACATACAAAATTTTGTCATGGAAATATGCAGACAACTTTATATATTAGCAATTTTCAAGTCATTCCTTTTTTTTTCTTTAAAAAAAGTGCTAATTTCTTCATCTTTTGTTTCAAATTTGAGTAATTTCCTCCTTGCCTTCTCCCGATATTTTTCAAAAACAATACCAATAATTTGCTCAGAAGGGTTAATGTTCAGTTTTGATTCAGCAAAACATGAAATAACACCACTTAATGATTCATGCACCGCTCAACAAAAAGTTAATTATCACTGACAGGCGACACATCCGAACGCTGAATGTGATCAACAGTTTAGAAAAATCACTGAGCGGCCGCGAAGACGCAGAAACTCTGAATCTTTTCGTTTTGAATTGTTCCCTGTCGATCGGGGAAAAGCAGTAGAACCACTTTGTGCCTGTAAAGTTTCTCTCGAATGATCCGAAAGCACCACGAACACAGCAGAGTGCTAGTGATGGTGAGGAGAGAAATACTGTTTCCTGTTTTTGTTTCTCCGTTCTGTTTTGTGTTTGTCGTGTCGTATTCTGCAGGTGTGTGTCGCTGTGTGTCGCTGTGTGTCGCTGTGTGTCGCTGCGTGTCGCTGTGTGTCGCTGCGTGTCGCTGCGTGTCGCTGCGTGTCGCTGTGTGTCGCTGTGTGTCGCTGTGTGTCGCTGTGTGTCGCTGCGTGTCCACGAAGGATGACTTGTTTAAGATTTCTCGTCTCTCCTCAGCCATCAGAAGTGAAATCTAAATGTGAAGTCAGCCGAAAAACACGTCTGTGGTACAAGCTGTGTTGGTTTTATTTTGAATAGTTAACCCTCTGAAACCTTCACGAATTGGCTTGATTTCTTATAAAAACCTGAAAATAAGGCAGTGAGCAGCTTAACAAGAAATTATCCAAAAATAAGTGAGAAATTAATAAAAAATTACAAAAATACCTGAAATTAGAAAAAAGGAAATGAAGGAAAAGAGAATATTACCTGAAAAAGGTCTAAAATAAATAAAAAAATAAATAAATTCTGTAGACTAATTTTAAATTTGTAGTTATAAATATAGATTTTTTTGATATTTCCCCAAGTTATTTGATAATTTTCTAATGACTTTCTCTACCTCTTTCCAAAAGCCAATTTTCAGGTCATTTGTTTGTCACCTTTTTACTGTTAATTTTGAGAACTGCAGAACATTTCATACCAAATTACTGATTTTCTCTTTTCCCTGTTTTTGGGAGAATTGGCTTGATTTCTTTTAAAAACATGAAAATAAGGCCGTGAGCAGCTTGACAAGAAATGATCCAAAAATAAGTTTGAAATTAATAAAAAATTACAAGAAAATTACCGGAAATAAGAAAAAAAGTAAAAGAACAAAAAGAGAAAATTACTTGATAAAAAGTCTAAAATATATATTTTTTAAAATTCTAAATTTTAAATTCTAAATTCTAGTTTACTTTGGGCTCAAAGATCAAAATGCTTGTTGAAGGCAGCCCAAAAACTGATGGTGATCCAGGTTTCAAAGGGTTAACTCCACAAAGAGGGATTTCTGCAGACTGGTCTTTGTTGCCCCCTGGTGGAGCAGCGGCCTTCATGCACGAGTCGTTTGGTGTTTACTCTGAGTTTGTTTACCGCCGTCTTCAGATGAACAAGCACCAAAGAGGCAGAAATTAAAGGGCGACTTTCTGTAGCTCAAACAGAAGAGAAACCGTAACCTTGGCAACCAGCCGGCTGGTTGATGCTTTTGTTGTTGTTGTTGTTGTTTCATTTTAGAAGAAAGTTTTCTGTTTGGAGTTTGAACTCTGCAAACCACTTCAAGATCGGGGAAGCAGGATTGTTTTTTTTTGTACAGTCTTAAAAACTAATTTTTATGTTTGTAAAAGAGGTGACAAAAGCTGTCAGTCAAAAGCAGGTAATTTTAATTTTGCAAATGTCAAAAATTAAGTCAAATTACATGGAAGTCATGTACTGAAGCGTAGAGCTGCTGAAGATTAGTTTCAGATAATAACATGAAAGTTTCTTGTTATAATGATGTTTTTCACCATTTACAGGATGTTTTTATGTTATAACAAGAAACTGTTCTTGTTATAACATGGAATGTTTTATTATTACAAGATACTTTTCATGCTTTTACAAGATAATTACGTTTTATAAAAAAAGTTACTTGTTATAGCATGAAAACACCTTGTTTTTACAAGATGTTTTTATGTTTTAAAAAGAAACTTGTAAGAAAAACGTTTACATGGATGTTATGTTCCAATATTGTCCAGGAAAAATTAAGTCTAGAGCTGCAGCGATTGATAACTCTTCTCATCGATGTAATCAGGCGATACTTTGTTTGATTGCCTGCTGTAATTTATAAATCATTTAGACACTAAAATCATGAAAAATTATCTTTAAATTATGTTTGTGTGTCCAAAAGGCATCCCAGAACAAACATTCTTCAATTTACAACCACAAAAAATAGAGAAAATAAGCAAATCTTCACACTTAAACCTGCAAATGATTGACATTTGTTTGCTTGACAAACAACTAATTAATCAGTTATAAAAGTAATTGGTGATTAATTTTCAGTCAAACAAGTAATCAACTAATCTTTTCAGCCCTTGTTTAGTCACAACAGAAATAAACTGCTTTTTTTCCAAAATATTTTCCCTTGTTTACAATTTAAAAATCAGCTTTTAAGACTCTTTTGTTCAGTTTTAAAATTATTTTTTAATGTTATTTTTCCAGTGAAGCTGCAGTTTTTCCAGCTTGTCGTGTCATATCTTCTCCACACTACGCTGGCTGAATCCAGCTCTTATTATAAAAAGCTGAATCACTTGTCTTTACACTTTGCTGTTTGTATTTTGTAGCTGTATGTTTATTAATCACATGGGTGAACCACTGAGCGTGTAGTCTGAATTTGGGTTTACGTCACCGCAGCCTTTAGTTTTCCTTTAACGCATTTATTTATGTTCCTTTATTCTTGTGTTTTTTGGTCTGGAGGTTGGTTATAAGCTACGCACACAAATCGCCTCCCTGAGCGTTTTGTTTTTCTTTTTTCTTTTAGTAATTCTAACAAATTATTCTAATGTAACAAAGCTAGTATAATAACCTAAATTTATAGAGAAAAAGTTGGAGCTTTTTTCTTTTTTTTGTTCATATTTCTGCAGAAATTATTTCTAAACAATAAAAAGCTAATCTGAGTTTGTCTCTGTGGGTTTTTTTTTAAAATCAGTGTTTTTAGGTAACAAAGTTATGACATTCAACTTTGCAGCTGATAGCAACATTAATATGTTCATGGCGAAGGTTTTGTTTCAATATTGGTGGGTACAAATATGAAACGTGGGATTTTGGGTCCTCTGGCAGAAAATTTAGAGCATCAAACATTTAATTTTTTGAATTCGGCTGAAATTTTATGCACCAATTTGTGCCTTTTCTGCTTCAATGTATGGTGCAAATGTCTTTAAGTTTGCCAAAATCAAAACCCTCTGCTTCTTTCCTTTTTTATTTAAGGGGACATGGAAGATAATACTTAACGGTGTAGAATTTTATTTATGAACAGAAAACAATGTTGCAAAAAAGACATTAATTTAAATATCTAAAAATGTGGGTTTTTTTTAAAAATTTTTTAACAACTCTGTGCGGCTGAAATGAGGCAATCATTTAACTATAGATATTTGTGGTTCTCTTGCTGCAGCAGCAGAGGGTGTTCTGCACAATACTACTATCTGTGCAGAGATGCTTTATGAATGGCAGCATCATACAATTTAAATCTTTAACCCTTTGAGACCTGAACCAATGGGCTTTTAAATACATAAATTGCAATGAGCAACCTGTAAATAAATCACCCAAAAATTTGAAAAAAGTAAAAAGTACAAGAAAATCATATAAAAATTTGAAAAATAAAACAAAATAAAACCCCTTGTTTTTTTTACCCCCTTATCATCATCATCATCACCATTATTATTATTATCATTATTGTTATTATTATTTGCTCATCCTTCTGCTGGCATATGGAGAAAATACATTTCCACTAGCATTGTCACAATTAATATTGCTGCAAATCACTGACGTGATTAAAAAATACCCTTCACATGAAGTATAGGAAAATCGAATATATAAGTTTTTTTCATCTACAAACATCATGACATAAACCTGGCATTTAAAGGGTTTAATTTCTGAAAATTAATAAATATTTGACATGTATGATTACGACTGATTAACTAACTGAAATAACTAAATGAAAGTGGAAAAATAATTAAAAATAATTAATTTATAATATTTAAGCCTGATAATATAATATATAAGCCTGGTTTTGAAAAGAGCATTTAGTGTGCAGAGTAATAAGCGCGTTTCTAATATTAAAGCGAGCTTTAAGGGTTAAACCTGTGAGGTTAGAGGATATTTAGCCTTCAGGGTCACTCACTACACACACGCTCACCTGAACAGGTGTTTCCACTTAATTAGCCCAATGAGCGTCTGTGTGCGGCCTGTTATTAGCATCACTTTAGCATCAGGAGGCAGATGTCGGCAGAAATCGCGGAACAAGTGAGTATTGCTTCTGTGTTTAAATTAAACGTGTTGTTAATAACGTAAAGCTACGTGTGTTAATGTTTCCATTTTATTAAAACCTGAAATAATCCGATGTTATTCTGGCTAATTACGGCTAGCATCAGCGCACCGTTGTTGTTAAGCTAACGTTAGCTAGTTGGTTCTTCTTAATTTAAGAGTATTTGGCTTTATTTTCGCTAACTTAAAATACTTGTTATTAGTTATTCCTTTATTTTACATTTAGTTACTTAATTCCCATGTATTTTTGTTTCGTTTGGATGTTTATAACTGGATTTAAACGATGTAACTTGAGGATATTTATGCTAATCGAGGCTAGCTAGAACAACCTGCTGTTAGCTTTGAGCTAGCTAATAGGTTCCTCCTTCTATAATGTTTATTTGGCTTTAGCCAGAAAATTTTGATTTTTTTTTTACAGTTTGGCTCATAAATACTTAAGAGAAGCTATATAATTTATTCTGCTTTATTTGCAGATTTTTTTTTTTATTGAAGAACCAAATATATACAAAACAGGTAAAAGTACAGTACAGGTAAAAAGAAAATAAGAAAATAGAAAATGACAGAATAAATAAATGCATAAAAATCAAGTCACAAAAAACAACAGCCAAACAAAAAAAAAATAAACAGATGTACAGACATACAAATACACAGTAAAATCAGTCAGAGTATTTGGGAAGAAATTTTCCAAAAGTTTGATACTTTCATTGTTATTAATTAATCTGAGGGATTTAAATAGAGCTTCCAGTTTCACCAGTAAGACACAAAATTAGGAGTTGACTTTAAAGAACTGATGTTAATGAATGAAAAAAGTTGCATGAAATATAACAAAAATGATTAAATACTGAAGAGCACTTTTGTCAGATGATGTCTTTGAGGTTGAAGGAGTAGATTGAGTGTGAGGGTTTTAAAGAAGTGAGCTTCCACAACTGTCCAAAGTCCCCTTTAAAACCTGAACCAATTAGCTTGATTTATTGCTAAAATGTGGAAAAGACGGCAATGAGCAAAGAAAGAAGAAATGACCCATAAATTAGCAAGAAATTAGTAAAAAATTAATAGACACTTACCTGATTTTTTTTTTTTTTTTTTAAAAAAAAAAAAATAAAAAAAAAAAGTTAAAACAACAACAGTGACAACAAGCCAATGCCCTGGCAAAGGTGCCTAGAAATAATTTTTTTAACAATTTTAGATAAGCAAAATAAATAAATAAATGAATAAGATTAAATAAGTTATTGGGATAATTGTAGTATAGTTTCCCCTTAGATAGCTTTTTGCTTAATATTTTCCAGAGCTTTTAAAATAATTTTCTAAATCTGCTAATTTTGTGCAATTTGTGGAATATTTTCTTACCAACTTTCTCATTGCCTTTCTCCCATGTTTTTCAATTAAACCAATTTGCTAAGGGTTAAAAGTTTAAATATATAAGGAAAACATGCATGTACTGTATGTATGGACTATCTATATCGTTATTTTTTATTTGTCCATTAAGGAGGCCATCAAACCAATAAACCGTAGTGGATGGAGAGACTCAGCAGCTTCATCTGGACCCGTTATGAATCTGTGTCAGAGGGAGGAGGTAAGAGAGAATTAAGTGTATAAGAGTAACTTTTTAAACTTTATTTCTTTGACATTCAACAAAACCTTCATGAGTCAGGAATCATACTGGGTTAACACCAGTGGGCTGGTTAATGGTTTAACACCAGTGCTTCACTGTAACTGACTGTTTCAGTGAAATCAGACGTTGGGTGGCTACTGTATTTGACGCTCAAGGCCACTGACCAGGCATCTGTTTTCGACGAGTTAACATTTTTTCAACTCCATTTTCACTCCATAACAAGAGCTAAAATGATCCGTTTATATAATAGCATGAAGCTGCCAGTTGCGACTCTTAGTCATTAGTACTTTTACTTTTGAAATGTCACATAGTTGCATTTTTTCTGTATGCAGGACTTAAAACTTTAAAATGTGGTTTTGCTTCTTTTATTTCAGAGTAAATGACTTGAATACTTCCTCCACCACTGGAAAAAAACCCACATTTTCACACCGTGTTTGCTATCATGTTGGTGTCGCCTGGTTTAACAGTCAGTGAGGAAAAAAGGGGTGCAAAGTTTTACTTTTGTTTCAGTCCAAACGTTACTTTAACCGATACACAGCAGACTTGTGGTTAGAACCTGGAAATGATATCAAAGATATCAACTGCTGATCTTCACAGCTCCGGTCGCTGTGGCAGTAAAGTAAAGAGGCTTTCCTGTATGTCATGAATCAGGAATCCTAATGGGTTAACACCAGTGGGCTGGTTAATGGTTTAACACCAGTAGGCAACTATAAGTTACAGTCACAGTGAAATCAGATGTGTGAACAGCTTATATGAAAACATTTATTTTGTTTCCAAGCGTAAACCAGAGAAATGTAAGATCTTACTGTCAAATATACAGAACATAAACAGAAACACTTAAACTGCATTAAAACAGCGATGATTAGAGCGATTAATGGAGTAACCAGGGAAGTGTGGGCATGTGGAGGAGGTGTGAAAGTTTCCAGTGCTGTTCCAACAGGACTTCCTCTTAAATTTGATAAATGCTGCTGTAGTCGTCTCTACTGACACGTCCAATAAGAGCACCACTCTACAGTAAAACCACAAAAATCATGCAGCTGTATCGAGGGATGGATATATGGAGGAGAAATAAAAGATAATTGTTTCCGTTTTTCTCCAAATTTCCTGCTTTTATTAGAAGTAAATCCACATTTATTGTTCATGCACGACATTTTGGCCAGCCTGCGACCCTGCAAACAGAAACTAATGTGTATGCTTATAGTGTAATTTTTTTAATCACACTAATTATGTTTTCACCTGTTCAGCAGCACCTGCACCATTGTGGTGCTTCAGAGCAGGGATACATTTAACGGAAGTTTAATCTTAAAGTATTTGACTACCCTGAAAGTAAGAAAGACTTCCCCCGCTCATGAAATTCCTGGAAAAGTTGCGAATATAGAGAAACTGTTTTCAAGGCCTGGAAATGGCTTGCATTAAACATAAAGTTCTGAATATACACGGATTTGGAAATTGTTTAAAATATGTTCATAATCATGTTCCTTGTTTATCTTATCGACATTTTACAAATATTGTGTGTCATTCTGTTATATGGGCATGTCAATCAATCAGTTCATTTTTATTTTTAGAGCACCTTTCAAACAAATCAATTGCAATTCAGCAAGCTTTACGGTTTGATATAAGAAACAAGAACAACACAGGAAATAAGCAAAAATATGGATGTCTAAAAATGGATCTTAAAAAAAGAGAATTAGATTAAACTACACAATTTTGATAGTAAGACACTACATAAAAGCCGCACTAAAAAACAATGTTTTTAGTTTACGTTTACAGGCATCAATATTTCTAGCAGCTAGCTGGCGGCAGGAGTGTCAAACAAGTGAGTAAAGTTAGCAACGATAGCAGCTTAGAGGCAACTTCCTGGTAAGTGCATGTTTAATAATGTATGGCTTTATCACTAAAGAGGCCTACCCATTTTAAAGTACCGTAATAAACTCAGGGAAATATTATGGAAAAGTTATGAAAATGTTTTGACAATTCATTGGTAAACGTGTGTGCAAGCTCTGAAGAGCACATTCAGAAAACAGACAAGATTTCATCTGTAAGGTTGAAAAAAAATTTGCGTTCGTCAGTTATTTTATAATTTTCTCTCACTCATTCTCTCTCCCTCTCTCTCTTTACTTTTTCACGTAATTTTTCTTGTCACCTTTTACTAATTTTCTTGCAATTTACAGAATATTTCTTGCCAAGCTGCTTGCGGCCTTTGGAACTGATATGCATTTACAGTAAAAATGAAAATCTTTTCATCAATACTTAGAATTTGTAATAAAACAAACTCAAACACAAAACACAAATGTTTTTAAACTGAGATTTTTAATTAAAAAAGTCAAGGGAAAATCTAGTGAAAATCTAATTTAAAAAGTCAAGTGAAAATCTAATTAAAAAATTAATGAATAAAAAAAGCTCTCTGTGGTTATAGAAAGTAAAAGTTCCTCCCATGCTGACACTTTCTTTGCACTTTTTAATTACTTTTATCTGCAATCATCAGATAAACCTTGCGGATAATCTGTCGACACCTAATTTATAGCATTTGAACCACTAATGAATTATGCACTGCAATAAAAAGAGCAAAACTAAACAGACTACCTATAAAGTAGATTATTAGACATAATCCAAACACTGTTGAAATCGTGCTGAGCTCAGCAGTCAAGTTTTCTGAACTCCCTTTACTCAGCAACATCTCTGGAGACTGACCTTTCTATTTCAATGTAGACAGTCGGGAAATTGAAAGTCCGTGGTTTCCCTTTGTTGGCAGACAGATGGAGCCTGGTAGAGTACCCTCAGCGTGCCAATTATTGAGTGCAGAGTTTATTTGGTGATGGCTGAACGGCCTGTCGTGAGGAAGCAGTTGAGGGCGATTTGCTTCTTTTTCTCTGCTTTAGTTTTGCCTCTGCAGCAGCACAAAGTCTCCACAGAAGTCCTTTAAGTTTCATCTAATCTTGAAAATAAGGAGAAGCAATGAAAAGTTTATTTTTTACAACTTTTGTCTTAAATCGTTAAAGGATCGTTCACCCATAAATGAAAATTCAGTCATTATTTACTTCGATGGAAAGTCGTGTGAAGTTTTATAGTCCACAAAACACTGCCGGTTGTTCACGGAGAAAAGGCGTTGCACTCATCTCCCAAATAGTTCAAGCAAATGGGGACCTGAATCTAAAAGTTAAAAAAAATACATAATAAAAACACAAAATTCCTCCATACTGCTCGTCTAAAGTAATCAAAGTGCCCTGAAGCCCTGATGTTACAAGTTGTTTTGAAAAACGTCACTGGTCTCAAGTTTTTTGCCTTGTTGTAGCCTTTAGCTCCTAGTGTTCACGTACATAAGACCAACGAGAGCTCAAAGTATCTGTACGCCACTCTTTACATGCTACCCAGACGCTTCCAACACACAGACAGTTATTTTAAATCCAAACAGACGTGCTGCTTGCTGCTAACTCCATAAACCTGTCTCTGTGTTGCAAGACCAACAAGTTGCAGAAGCACAAGGACAGAATTGAAACTGATACTTAGAGAGGTAAGATAAATAAATAAATGATGAGAGGCACAAAAGACACAAGAATAATAGAATAAGAAATAGAATAATATACAAAAAAATCAAATGGAGACAAAGAATGCACGATAAAGTGACGCTAAATTCCAATAACGGGTCAAACATTGGCTCATAATTTGTGGTTTTCTGATAATGTTTAAAAAGGAAAATCTTTTTCTCACATTGAATATGTCAGTATTTCTTATTCAGGCAGCATCATTTCCAGAATTAACTGTATCATGACTCCACGGTTTGGCAGTTTCCTGTTTAGATCTGAGTTGGTGTGAAGTATCGTTTCTGTGCAAATGTATATGTGCGTGACTCGGGCAATAAGTCTAACAGTATTAGCCAGCATTTTCAGCATAATCAGCATTTTCTTTCTTTCTGGCTTTGTCAGCGACCGTCAGCACACTGTGGCTGCTTTGACTTCTCGCTTAGAAAATGTTGATAGCAGAATTATATTGTGATCTACTTTTGTCACGATTGCGTTTCAGTCAATATGTTTTAAACTGTGCATGGTCCCTTTTAAATAAATAAATAAGTAAATAAATTAACAGTCAGGTTAATTTGCAAAATGTGAAAATAAAACTAAAAGTTGATAATAGTGTTCCAAATATCTAATTTAGGGTTTATGCAAATATTTTTTCTTGTCACATCTGAATGTGTCAGCACAGCCAGTCAGAATTAGTCTAACACTACAAGCTGGCCACCAGAATCGTTGGACATTGATATTTGGTTGACTTTGACGCAAAATAGTGAACACAGATAAACTGATATTTTTTTGGTATTATATTGTGCTGTTGAATAACCAAAAACCCAGCGTCTTCCAAAATATCATGCCCACGTCATCTTGATGTAGAATAACAAAATGTATTGGTAAAGAATGCAAAACATTATAATGTTAACATCCACACAATGAGGAATTACCGTCGTTTGACATTCAAAATATTGTCAGCCTTAGGAGAGGGAGGGGATGACAAGCAGCGAAGGGCTGAGGCTGGAGTCGAAACCCGCTGTGACGAGGACTCAACCGCTGAACTCAACCACGGCGCCCGCTTTACTTTACCCAACCAAAAATAAAAAAGTTGATCTGTTTTTACCCAATGTGTTCTACACCCTCATTTTGACCTTCGATAACTTCTTAAGAAGAAGAAATGGGAAATGAAAAATGCTGAATGTTATTTAAGGTATAAACTGTTTCAAAATTTTAAATGTCAGTCAATTTGCGTCACCACATTTTTAGGGCACCAGGAACCAGGCACCAAGCGGACTGAATATTATCAGAAGCAAAGCTTCAGAAGCAAAGCTTCGCTCTCTCTTTTTTCGCTGTTGCAAGCTGTTGCTGTTGAAGTTAACCTTGTCACATTTTGACAGTGTTGGTAATGACTTGGTGTGAGTATCAGCATCATTAGTGACATCACTAGCGCTGATTAAGTGCTGGTATGAATCTAATTCTGACTTTTTTAGACCTGAACCAAAATGCTTTCATCTGATTTTATTGCATTGGCAGTGAAAATGTTTTTCAAGAGTAGTAGTTGGGGCTGAGCGATTATACCTAAAGTCATTTATTCCTTCATTCATTGTCCGTAACTGCTTGTCCTTGTAAGGGTTGTGGGGGGGGGCTGGAGCCTATCCCAGCTGTCACTGGGCGAAAGGCGGGGTACACCCTCGAACTTCTGCTGTGTGCTATTAATCATTTTACTGAGGAATTTGGCTTTTTTTTTGGGTAGGCTTACTTCCTCTATAGCTACCGACAGCCTGCCAGCATTTCCATATAGAGAAAGATTGAACAAAAGGTCATGTGCTTGTGGCCCCAGGCCCCCAAATCACTACATCTGCCCCTGGTAATAATAATGAGAGCTCAGCATGAGCAACTGCATCAGACATGGAGTGATGCGTCCTGATGTTTCTAAATACTTCCATCCAAAGTGTGACTAAACCTGAAATTAACGCAGAACCGTCTGTAGAAGTCTAAAGAAGTCACTTTCCACCGCTGAATATTTGTCTGTTGGTTCATTCAGACACTTTGATGCCTTGAGGAGAAGCGGCGCTCTGTCTGTCTGTCTCACCGCGCTGCTGTCGGACCATCAGCTGATTGATCCGTGATAATGAAATGCTGTGGCTGTCAAACACTCAGCTGTTCTAGAGTCAAAGTTGTTCACTTCATTATGTAACACTTGTGCTGCCTGTCGCAGTGTTTTGGCTTGAAATTTGGCTCGGTGTCGTGAGAGCGCAAGATAGAGTCCAACAGAGAGACACAGCAGATGCGTGGGAGTTGGCAACCCTGTTGGGGAAAGGATTAACATAATTTAACAACACGCAAAATAACCGACATGGGCAAGATTACATCAGTTAGAGGTTCTGAATGTCAGTTTTGATAATTTAGTTAATTAATTACCCGGCCCTTGTAGTATTGGTACTGGACCTAAACTGTGACTTGAATTGACCTTTGACTATAGCAACGGAGCAGTGATCATGTAAGAGCCTATAGTATATTTCTTCAAATTCAAATTTTTACTTGTTTTTCCATCAAATACTTATGTATGACATAATGTGCTTCTGCAAATGGATATCTTATGCACCCGGACTACTAAATCATGACAATTATTTCAACTTCCTCCCTGTACTTCTCTCCTGAGGATTGCAGCAACACACTTTCACCAGGAAATTTCCGAGACAGCCAAAACTGCAAGTGCTGTTTATATCTATGTATTTTAGTAACGTCTTTAAAATCACTTCTTATAATCCAGTTTCATAGACATGCTTTTATGTGGTGACATCTTTTTATTTCTTTTTGTTAATTTGTATTTATTTTACCTATATTATTTATGTTTTATTTACTGTATTTCGTTTTATTTGTGGTTTTAGTGCTTTATTTGGTCTATTTGTTTATATTATTTTATATTGACATTATGCGTCCTGCATCTTCCATTATTTGTCCTTTTGTTTTAATCTTACCCTAACTCTACCCTAGTTTTGTCTCGTTTGTGCTCATTATACTGTTTGGCTTTTTGTTGTTGTATTGCCTTGTATATCCCATTTCTGCTTTTGCTTTGTTTGTCAAAGCACTGAATTAACACTATTTTTAAAGGTGATATATAAATAAAGTTATTATTATTATTATTATTATTATTATTATTATTATTTCAGTCCAAGTTAAAATCAAATTTTATAATATTTAAAATAAACACAAGTTAAATATATCTGGGCAAAAATTACTAAATGTCAGGAACAAAATAATTATATTGTGCACACAAATGTCAAATTAAAGGGAATGATTTGTCAGTTTCATTTTACAGTCATATTAGTTTTATTTTATAAAATTGCAAATCAGAAGATGCTGAGCTTTCGTGGAGGTGGTAGAGTTGGTTTATGTAAGATTCTAGCAAAGCAACACAGTGCATAAAATAAGCACAGCAGAAATGTCAAATAGGTTCACCACCATGTTTAACTATAAATCTGTAAACATTACAGTTCTGTCTTAAAATGACAACAGAAATAAACAAGTTTACCAATTTCTCATATCTCCGCAATTCAAAGAAACTGACAGTTGTCCAACCAGAAGTGTCCAACTGCGCCACGTCACAGTGATTTGGTCCATATCCATTTATTAAGTGGGTTAATGAGAAATATAATTAAATAATAAACATAAGAATGTACATATGTATATAAATATAAACAATATATAAACATATATGTATATGTTTAACTATAACTCGTTTGGATCACTCCTAATGCAATTTAATGAACGATAGAAATACGAACAGCCAATCACAATCTGTCTTATTTAGACGTCACATCCAACGTAGATCCCAACATTTAATTTGGACCACAAAATGTATGTTTTTATGTTGAAAAAAGATGGAGTGAAAGTATGGAGTGCGTAGGACGTGCTTTGCGCTGCTGTTTACAGAACGTTATTATATTGAACGTTATGGATCCTCACATCGTTTGAGTTATAGTTTTAGTGATTAGTGCCGACGGCCGCTACGTGTCTTTTGACCCACTAGAACCACCTCATGGTGGTGCGGCAGTCCCCAACTCGATCTCAGCAGAGCTTAGCATTTACTGAACGTGACAGAGCTCATCTAAATTTAACCTTAGAATATACATCTTATTTTCATTAACGGGAACTAGAGTCTAATTTTGGCGGGTTTTGGGGGGAAAAGAGTCCCTGTAATCAATTAGTTACCAGAAAAGGATGTGGTTATCAGTCAGGGACCTCCGAGGCAAATACAGAAGTAAAATCTCTGCTTGAGTTTGGTTCCTGGTACTCTCCAGTATACTAACAAATATTCTCTGTTCCTGATTCTGGCCAGGGTTAATCCCACACTGGTGCAATTACACTTTGTAATGTGATACATAAATTTCCATCAATCTGTTTTGGATTTACAAAACATGCAATAATTGCAGTTTTTATATTGGTGCTATCATGTCCTCATACACCAAAATTAAAATAGCTTTTTTTCCTTATCTTTCTTTTTTTCATGCAACCTGAGTAACTTTTAAGGTAACAGCTTGAGGTAAAATGCAGTAGCAGTTCAGTTGAGCAGCCCTTCGGCAACATTCATTATTCAGTCAGAGAGATTAGTTATTGAAATGAACTTGTAGAGTTGGATACTTTTATTCTAGAAGATAATCAGAACCACAAAACCCTTTTCAGTCTGACATTGAGACATAAAACTACCTTCAGATACAATGCACCGTCTTTTGGTTATATTGCATTCTGGTTTACTCATTTGGTGTGTCATATCTGTTTTGTGTTGTCAAGATACTGGAATTTCTTACTTTGATACAATACCTTGAAAAATACCAGTGTATGTCCATTTTTGCCCAAAGTACGCTCTGCACTCCAAGAGGGTTGTGCCATGATTTTTTAAAAATTGTTCAAGTTGTTTTATCTTTGTGTATGGGTTTTATCTTTTATCTTTTTTTCTTCTTGTCATGTTTTAACCTGCATGCTGCCTGCGGTGTCTGAAAACCAAATCTACCTACGGGTACAAATAAAGTAACCTGAACCTGAACCTGAATAACCAAACGGTACAAATACTCCAATAGTGCTCCAATGAACAGTCTAGCTCCAAAAATGAAAAATATGAGGCGGCAGATGTTTTAAACGTGGAAGGGTGCCACAAATACATCAATGTGTGGGGAAACCCTGAATGATAATTTGTGGGACTCACAAATTATTAACTGATAACTGATAAACATCACTGGGATAATGCATAAATACTTGCAACTGGCACATTTTCCATCCCAAATGGCATTTGTATCCCAAAAATGTGCAAAGAAAGTAGTAAATGCATGGAATTTAATACATTACATGATTTTACATTACACTGATGTGAAGTAAAGGCTGGTTTATGTATAAGTAAAAATAGACTCTCAGAAAGGAACTCAAACCTCATTCAGCAACCACCCCCCCTCCTAAAAAAATAAAGATGCCACAATTTTTAAATTTTGATGAGTCAAGGCAGTGTTCTTCCTACGCACACTTCCTTATTTGCTGCTTTATAAACCCAGACTTTACTCTATTCACTCTCAAAGACTCACAACACTCTCACATCCTCATTGGTGCTGATCAAAACAACCGCCAAGATGACGACTAAACCACTGCTTCTCCTGGCTGCGCTGACCTTCTGCTGCTGCATCGCCTCGATGCATGGTAAGAGATTACCCTTTCACATTCAAAATCTTTAATAACATAATTAGGTGGAATTTCCTTAAAATCATGTTTTTTTTTTCTTACCTCAGTAATCGAGTCCTCTCAGTATAGTATCTCTTACATATATGTGCCTTAAATTAATCAAACAATAAGGTGTCGTCCGCATATAGGGATATTTTTCTTATCTTAAATTTAGTTGTTTTTAGACACTATGTAGCTATAATTAAGGTTGATAAAACATTATGGGTATATAATTATATTTTACTAATCAATGTCATGTCTAAATATATTAAGGCCTTTTTGTTTTGCTCAGCAGCCACTTACTTGCTTTTTCTAAAGCTTTCAACCCCATCTTACAAACTTTGTCAGGTGGTAGTTTTCTCATGGCAGACCACTTTTTATTGCATGAATTAAGTTCAATATTTTAATGATTTCCATGAAAAATGAGCAATCTCAGTCCACCTAGGAAGATAGTGAAATGTGGTTGAAAGATCCTGAAAAACCTGACTGTGCAGACCTTGAGTTAAGCTCATTATGATTTTCGTTTCTCATTTATTGTCATTCTGAAGCTTAAAGCCACCACAGACTGAGATAATCATTCAACTTAATAATTAGGCTTTTTCAAATTAAATTTTTACAGCTTTTGTGGGACGGTGTCACTGCATACGGACGAGCTCTCGTACTATCCCAATTCAGCTCATCAAGAAGATTGAGGTGCATCCTATTTCAGGACACTGTCGCTGGACTGAAATCATGTGAGTAGTCAAGACTGAATTAAATAGGACTATTTTATCACGGCTGTTATTTATGTTGTCATTTTTACTTACCAGTTTAATGTGATGTGAGTTGAAGTAAAGAGGATCCTGTGCTGAAGTAAAAGTAATGATATATAAAAAACAATCCATTATTAGAAAAGGCCTAGCCTAGAGCAAAAGTGAAAGAGGTGGAATAAAAGTGCAACATTGCACAAAATGTAGACTCAAGGTTTTATCTAGTCATTCAAAATACAAATCTCCAGTACTGTACAACTTCAGTAAATGTACTACAAGTTTCACTCTTGTTCATCTGAATACCAACTGGGAGCATCTTTTAACATTGCTATCACTCACCTTTCATTTAAACGTTAAGTCCAATGTGAGAGTTTTTCCACTGACAATAAAAAAGTAACTTCTCTTTTTCTCCACAGAGTCACCAAGAAGAAAGGCTCTAAAGTTTGTGTTGATCCAAATGCAAAGTGGGTTAACAACCTGCTCACCAAATTGCAAAGGTAATGACTTCACTTTGCTTTATTTTTATGTGTTCACATTCTTCTTCATAATTTTATACATTTTAAAAAACAAAATAGTTTAAGATATCTTGTACATATTAACAACAATAGCTTTTAATATTATTGTAAAATAAATATTTTTGCATTTTTGATTGATGGTCAGACACTAAATGGATATTTTTTTAAAAAAGAATTTTATTAAATAGAATAATGAATATAATCGTTAGTTACAGCCCAAAACAAAAATGTCAGTGTTTGGTGTATGGTGTTGGTCATGCAGATGAAGCTTTTTTGTGTTTCTGCCTTTATTTTCCACACTTGTTAAACATTTTTACATTTTTTTAAATTTTAAATTAAATAATAATTAATTAAATAAATAATTAAATAATAATTAATTAAATTTTTATTTTTAAATTTTAAAAAAAAAACAACAAAAAACTACAAGTTATAGCAGCCAAGAGCGTCCCCAACTCCCCAAATATCACTACCGCTCACTGCTGATGTTTTTCACTGCTGATGTTTTGAAAAAAAACTACACTTTATTCACTGGTGTTGAACTTTAAAATATCACAAGAGAACTGAACAAACATTTTGTGATTAGACGCAATGGTTTCTTTTAAGTCTTATTTGACATGGAAACGTTTCTTTTGTCTCATTTTCGGTCCCTGAAAACAAATGCAAACAAAAAAAAACCCAACAAAAAAAATATTTTCTCACAATGTGTATTTGCTGGTATTTCATTGTGTCTAAAGGACGAGCTGAATGAAAAGAAAGGCTTCCTGTTTTCTTGGTTGTCAGTTATTCGAATAATGATAATAAAAACATTACAAGAATCATATAATACTGTATCCACTCAGTTAATATTATGTCATCCTTGACCACCATACAGCACTATTCTACTGTTTCTTTCATTGCTATATGAATTACTATTATTTGTCTTTAATTAATCATTTTTTCTCGTCTTTTTCTAAATTCAGTAAAAACAAGAAGCCTGAATCAACTGCTGCCAGTGCTTCCAGTGCTTGAAGTACTGACACTTGTATACAGTGATGGTGCTGCTTTAGGTGTAAAACGTGTTATTGGTGAATTCATTAATGCTTTATGGATACTCACACTGATATAAAAATGTTTTAAATGCGTTCATATTGCCATATTATCTTCAAAATTCACACATCTGTACTGTGATCTGAATTGTTTTAATGAAGTATTCATAGAGAGCTTTCATGTAAATTTGACCCCATAAATGTGAATTAAATGCATTGATTATATTTGCTGTAACCTCTGATGTGCTCATGATGTATTCTTGTTTTCTAATAAAGAATAAAAATCACAGACAAAAAGACTCAAAAAATGACATGTTTATTGCCTACAGGAGGTGGAGAGAGTCGGGGGTTTGTGTGGAGAGATGATACAAAATGCTGTTGAGCATGTTTGGTTTCATCTGAGGTGAAAACAGCTCACTTCTTAAATACAGTTGTAGCCTTTGTAGAAGTCCTCTGTTCCCTCATGTGAATATGTTGAGACAAAATAAGTAGCGTGCCCTCAGAAACCGCTGAAACTCCCTAAGAGTGTGGATGAAAACCTCCTAAATTTCAGTTTTTTGGGGAACAATTTTTTCAAAATAATTTATGAAAAAGGTCTCATTCAGAGTGCCAGTCCAAATCTGTTTTGTCGAGACTATCCAGATTCAGTTTTTAAAGTCCGGATGGCAAAAAAAACAAACAAACCAAATAAAAAAAAAAGCCCACATTAAATGCATTTTTTTTTTCAAATGGGACCCAAATCATATTTAGAAACAGTTTTAAGTGCGATTCCAATTAAATCTCCACAGATGTGTCTCGTTATCAAATTTTTAAAGTGTCTTCGTCATTTGCACCATTTGACGCGCCGATGATGACACAGCGATGTCCAATTACTATGGAGGAATTTGTTTGTTTGTGTGACAGCGCTCCATTTCTTAAACTTTGGCATCGGAAAGCCGCACCACCAGTGTAGCTACGTAGATACTGACGCGTATGTCTTCACCACAGCAACCCATGCAGATAGGTTGGTCATTTCTGGTCACACGAATCCGATCTTTATTTTGAACATGCCAAATAACGTGGGAGAACAAAATAAAAAACAACAACACCAGAATGCCCATCGGACATATTCAGGAAACAAATGTAAGTGTTTCATGATCGACAACTTCTTTTAAATTTTATAAAAAAAAAACAATAGACATGAATATCCCGGTCACATGCAAATATCGATGTGAACAGTCTGTGTTCAAGATCTGATATGAGTAACAAATCAGATTTTCCTGCAAACCGTGTGTCATTGTTTGTTTTCATTTGCATTTGTGTTTGATTTTATTGTTTTTTACTTCCCCCTGCAAAACATTTTACAGCTTTAATAAAAGGTGCACTCCAGGGATCTTACTTCCTCACTCACCAGAAACAAAAAGTGTGCTCAAAGTCTCAGCAAAGGAGTCAGAGGGGCCGTTCACACGGCAGCGGTTCTTGCACGAAACAAACTTGTGGTGGGGTTTTGCCTTTTGGTCACACGACAACTGTGTTTTGGGGGGCTGAAAACGCAAAATTCTGAAACTGCCGTGTAAACTTGCAATGCACGGACCCTGTGAGAACGGTTACGTCATGGCAGCATCTCCCGCATGCACATAGTGTTATTTCTCAAAGTTACACCGCCAACTACTGGCCTGGCATGCACACTACAGTGTTTTCAGTTGTTTTTGCAGATCCGTTTTCACAATGTTATCATATGAACGCAGATTTTTTTTAAAAGCGCAAAGACCAGACTTTTCTATTTTCAGTAGGGCCGTTCTCGTCTAAATGTGGCCTGAGACATCGAGACTTTCAGTTGTTAAAATAGGTCAAACTGCAGAAACATTGCATCGTGCAATTTCATGCTGTTTCCTAAATTCCTGCTTTTTTCAAATCCCACAACTCAAATTTCAGAATTTCTTCGGAAAGTAGCAGCACTCCTCCTGACAAGTAAATGAAACTTTATGTTTACAGTCAGAGTTTCCCTCTGAGAAAAGTGCAACAGAAAAAATAAGTTTATCATGATAAAAACTGTAAATTTACAGGGGAGGATGTAATATTTAAAATATGATAAAAGCATAAAAATTTCCAAAATTAGGAGGATAGCTGGCAGGAGGTTTTCATCCAAAATTGAGATAACATGTAGTCTTCCTGTTTTTATAATTTAGTGCCATTAGGTGGCACATCGCCGATTGCACCCAACCGAAACTCCTCAGGTGTAGAAACATGGCAGACTATGTTGGAGAGGAGCGACTCATTCTCTTTCTACGGTAACAAAAACAACAATTCTTAGTTTCAGGTGATTCTATGCCAATAAAAACATCGCTAGCACAAGGAGCACAAATTTCTTGTGTTTTAGTTGAATTATTATATACATTTCTGCCAATATATATCCCGAAATCGTGATCCCTGGACCTTTTAATTATATAAATATCATCTTTATCGTCTATATCGCCTTTTGAAAAGTTGTGTTATCTCTCATAAAAGAAAAACTAATGAGGTAATTTAGTGTCTTTCAGTGATTTAACATCTTTTTGACTTTTCATTTATTCATTAATTTATGCAGATTTTGTCTTTTTTGAGTGAGGGGATTTAAAAACCAAAGTAAAAGGACCTCTGCAAAGGATAGATCTGTATTTTTTTTTTGTTAGAGGAAAATCACAAAGTCAGCACTGCCACCTACGCTAGATAAACTTCCTCTCGTCCTCGCAGGTTTACAGTAACTTGCTTCGCTGCAGTCTTGCACCTTTTGACATTTACTTGTCAGACACGATGCGCATTTTGGCTTCCACAACCCGCTTCGTCTAAGTTCAGCAGCTCTCCACCACAAAGCTGCAAGTTTTCCCTCCAACCAAACTCTCACCGCCCGCTTCCTCTCGCCTGCGGTGGAGGCTGGTTGGACTGAAAACCGATCAGGTGAAGAGCTGCTTGTCTGGAATCTGATATGAGAAACTTAACTCTGTTGTTGCATATAACAGGTTTCAGTGCAGTTCTTTTTTAAAATCCTCTTGAGAAATAATGTAGCACCGTTGTTGGTGACTGCTGGTGGCTGAGGATCCTCACTCAGTTTCACTTCACATGAATAAAATCTGCTCAAAGTTGCTGAAAGGCAGCAACTTTAAAATACTTTTTTCGAGAAATGCTTCAAGGAATAAATATTTTGTTTCCAGAAAAAACAGCATTGCATTCCTTTTTTTCTTGTCACTCTTGGAATTGACGGATGTCAATTGCAAGTTTGAAGGAAAGACAGTAAAGTAAAGTTGTTTTTTAACCCCTGAAATCTGAAATCTGAAATCTGGAGCAACATCACTTTTTGTGCTGCTTTCAGAAACTCTTTACAAGTATTTTAACCTTTGAACCCGCACAAAATTGGTGCAATTTCTTTCAAAAACAGGGGAAAAAGGCAATGAGCAACATGAAAAGAAATGTTGCTGAAATTGCAAGAATTTGTAGATTTAGTCCAAGGGTTAAAAAGGTAAACTCTATTTATAATCATAATTATATATTTAAATCATGTTACAGAATTATTATAACTTTTTAATATTATTTTGCAATTATTATAGTTTTTTTTTTATTTTTTTAAACTAATTTTTAGTTAAAGTTGAACATTATATGAGTTTCTTGTTAATTTTGTGGTAATTTCCTCTTATGTAGCTCATTGCCTTTGCCTTCGTTTTCTTAAAAAAAACAAACAATCAAGCCAATTTGGCCAGGTTTCAAAGGGTTAAATTGTCAGACCAAGAGACGGAGGAGAAGTTGCTGCCTTTCTCCTTTGAAGTCTGATTTCACACTAACCAATGCATTAACTTGTAATCAGTATTGTCCGTTAATGATTATTTACGATACACCATTCATTTTAAAGGTTGTATCAACTTGCTTCAGATTTTGCATAATCTCATTTTTATCACTTTTTTGGTTTCTTTTGAACTTCATTTTCCACATCACAAGTTACAGGTTAATACATTGGGGAGAAAACATTTAAGCAGCATCCCTTAAGTTCATGTTTCTCAGTTTGGACACAGCAGCTTGGCCTAGCTGGAGGCGTCAAATTCAACATGTAAAAGCCGATAAAAGACAACAAACCCTATCCAAATGCTAAATGCCTTAACAGATAATCCTCGTATGACTTATCGACCATCAAAAACCTCATGTCGCAACTGCATTGCTGGAAAATCAGCCTAAATTACCTTAAACAAAACATGGCCAGATACTGAACAACAGGATTTTTACATTCAGAAATCACATGCGATGATGATCGTGACAATCCTGTGAAATTTACAGCAACCTCTGTGCAGAGAAAAACTGCAGAAACAACTAGTGTGCATTTCAGATATCTGGTAGAAATGATTTGTCCTTGATGTTATATGGATACAAAAAATCTGTTTGATCAAAAAAAACCCCAAAAAACAGAAATCAGTCTGAAGTGAGCAATGATTCCTTGTGATTTCATCTCCAAGAGTTGGTTCAGGAAGGATTTAAGGGATGAGGGTATGGATGGCTGGATGGCTGGATGGCTGGATGGCTGGATGGATGGATGGATGGATGGCTGGATGATGGCGCTGGGTTAATCTCTGAGCGTCTTGGTCTCATGGGCAGTGCTGCTGTTGGAGAAATTGTACAAACTAGGCACGTTGTTTGTAGAAAAAGTATGCGAGGTGCTCTTTACAGAGACAAAATTAAGAGGGCAAATGCTTGTGGGTAATGATAGTTTGTGGAAAATGCAGAAGACGTGGCTGTGGATGTTGGATGATGTGTGATCGGGATCTGGGGAAGCTGTTTTGGGGAAAACATCAAGTACAAAGTCGAAGAAATTAAAATAATTTTGATTAAGCATCATCTCAGAGCGTGAAGAGCTTTGGGCGGACACTGGAGAAATAAAAGCCATCAAGACAAAACTGCTTTTAAACCTAGAACATTTATCTTTTTTCTCAAAAACTTGGTAATACTGAATTGTACAAAGTACCAATTGAAAGACTGCATGTTTGCTAGAGACAGAAAATGCCCGTAGTTCAAAAAACATAGTTGGACAGAGACCAGTTTTGTCTCTACAAGAGTATCGGAGACAGGTGGAGGTGGTATTCACATATGAGATCTTAGTGCACCGGGCAAAGAAAAAAAAAGTACAACACCAGGTACATCTTTGATTTGTGAGAAAAAATACGCCCCTTAATCGGAGAATGGTACATTCCCCTCACAGATGTGAAAGTCGCCCAGTCATCAAAGGCAATTTAATTTATGTACAGCTTGTTGTACAAAACCAGAAAACCCAGTGAGGTGAGTTTAGGAGTGAAGTATAGGCCTCTAAATGCTCGTAATGATAGACTTCATCAACTCCACCAAAACTGGAGGTGCATGCGTTAGCGCCAAATCAAGTGCAAATGAAGCAAAGCCGGTTAAACTGATCAGACCGGGGTTTAAAGCTGAAGGTACAGGGTGCCGTCTTGTGCTGACACAATTTATCCCAAAATTTATGGCTTCTCTTTTCTTGCTTTAGCTCATTTAATCTCAGGTGTGTTAAATGTGCCGAAAATTTTAAACACCGTGAGTGCACGGGTATGGGATCTGTGTCCCTCTGCAAAGGTAGGGCTGGGTATCAAACCTCAATATTTTCATTTGTACCAATCGAAACGTGTCCGTCACATTGAGTATTGGTAAATGTCAATCTCATGCAACCTTTAACAAATTCTTTAAGATTTTCATTAAAATTTTGCCAATTTTGGTCTTTTATATTCTGCAAAATAGCCATATGGCTGATTGTGTTTAGACCAGTGGTTGCGCCTTTTGACATTTAGTTACATTTTCTCATATTACCAATTATACAGGAAGAATAAAAAGCAAAGATTAGAGAAAAGTCCCAAACATAACGGTAAAAAATAAAGATTGTCTTTTTTTGAAGCTTACAGAGCGTTCTGTAAAATGTCAATGAAAGGTGCATTGATAAATCAAATTTCAAATCATTGAGTGATGACCTCATCGACAAATCTGACTAAATAATGCATATTTCTGCCTTTGTGCAAACTCGATTTCAGTCGTGAATCTACAGTTTTATACATCTGACCTCAGATTTTGAGCCACTGGTTTTAACAACAAACATTTTAGAAGTTTGGCCCCTTTTGTTAAGGAGACTTTTGCATCTGTACCGAAACTCAGGTACGACATTTGTATTGATACCCAGTCCTACCCAGTTAATCCCAAATTAAATCCTACCTACAAATACTTAGGCCTCTTTTAAAAGTCTTACAACTAAACCAAATATTTTTGAAAAAGTGTCAAAACCAAATTTATCAAACACTTTTTGCATCTTCTGACAACTGAAAAATTACACTAATCCAAATTTCTCATGATATTTTTTTTTTTCCAGTGGAGCAAAAGTGCAGCAGCAGTTTCATATAAAAAAAAATCACCAAGACGTGGGACTTCTACAACAACAACGACATATATGTATGTAAGTACATACGTTACCTGTGCTTTATAGAGGATTTTGAAACCAACAGCTTCCTGTTTGGTTTTGCTCTACGACTCTGAGAGTCTTCGGTTTGAGAGGTACTGCTGGATGCATAGCATAGCCCTGAGTTACAACTTACATAAAGGGCTATTAGTTCTAATCATCTGACACAAATATACAAAGTCCACAGGAATCTGGCATGAAGAGGCTCCAACAATTAATTTCATAGTGAGCATTTGGTAAATACATTCGGCTCCTGGTTACAAACCATTGGCAGATTCTTCCCAGGAAGGTTTTTTTTTCTCTGACACCAATAAATAAATATGATCTCGGTCGACAGATCATAAGTCACTCATTCTGGGCAGATTCTTTGGTTAGTCAGGTGAGCGGAAACGGGACAATACTCTTTTAAGATCATAGGTGTTTGAAAGCACAGAAGTATAAAGCGCATTGTTGGGTCATTGTCAGGATTGTGTGACGTGTTTTGATGGGCTAATTTGGCTTCGACGCTTATCATTATTTAGGATTTTAGCTCTCATTTGGCCTGAACTGATTGTTTTATGACTTCATTGTGCTGCAGAAAAACTCACAAGTTGTATCTTCTAAACGGTAGCAAGCACGATTCGTCTGCAGGTAAAATATTTAGCAATGATCACGGAGAGGTGCAAGAAAAAAGAAAATTCATAGAAGTGAATGAAGCAGCTCTGTAACATTCACTATGAAGCGGCTTCCAGGTTTGGATTTTGCTATCTGGCAAGAGGGAGTCATGTGACATCCTCTTCAAGCAACATAATCCAAAATGATGTGGAAATATTACTCATCAATATTATCATTGCTGTTATGTGACTCACAAGCAGCTCAGATTAATTCATATTGTAGTTCCTATAAGAAACACGATTTAGTGTTACCATGTTGTTACATTACTTTTAAAACGCCCAATCGGTACTTTTTAACCTTAAAAATTGCAGTTTTTTCCTCCACATTTAATAGAAGTAAGTATTTTGGTGTTCCTCTGCTGATCAGAATAGAAAATAAGGATCTGCGTTTACAAAAACGACTGATGGAAATACATTTTTTGTAAACATTTCTTACTTTCTGTTGTTTGTAGTGTTACTTCTCTCATTAAAATACCTTTCAGTTAATTTGGGAGTGACAGCAGGTTCCAGTTCTACACAGTTCAACACAGCATAAACTGTATATTGTGGTGCTGCAGTAATATGTTGTTTTTAATCTAAAAAAAGATTTTTTTTTCACAGTTGTGTGAAATTTCACACATTCACTGCTGACGTTTGTGTAGTTTATCATTAAAAAGTTGATGGTTTTAGGTTTGTTGCTGTCTGTAAGCTGTTACGATCATATCTAAGGCAACAAAAAATAAAAGAAATTGACATTGGGAGTTACCAAAGCAACCTCATCCCAAACATTTGGTATTAAGCCTTTTCAAGGGGAGAAAAAAATGAAATAAAACAAACAATTACAGTGTGCAAAAACACAAAAAGGAGCAACAAACGGGCGAATACTTCACTCCTTATGGAAAGGTGTGTCTCAGGGTCGGAGGGGTCGGATGGTTTCTGAGTTTTAACATGATTGGTAAACTGTACAGGGTCCTGTATAAAGCTGGGGGTGGGGAGGGACAGTGTTTTAAAGGTTGGCGGGGCTCTCGCAGGCTGCACTACCTGTGGACCGGCAGGTGCAGCCCGTTGAGGGGGTTGAGCGTGTGGGGTGGGGGAGGGTGCAGCTCCAGCTGGGCCAGCAGGGAGAAGTGGTCCGAGGGAACGTGGGGGTGCGGGCAGCCGGTGATGTTGTTGTCGATGAGCCACTGGCTGTCCAGCGGCCCCATCAGGCCCAGGACGCTCATGTGGGTCTTGGAGAAGAAGATGTAGTCGATAACGCCCTGCAGACACAAAGACACCATGTGAAATCAGTTTAGCGCCGAACTTCCAGCTTTGCTGTGAGTTGGTCCGCATCCGAGAGAAAACTGGTGCCGAATTTGACTCTAGGGGGCCGTTTACATGGCAACGATTCATGCATGAAACTCTAAACTTTTGTTGCGGTTTGGCCTTTCGTTCACATGGTAACGGCGTTTTGGGGGCCTGAAAATGCAAACTTTTGAAACTCCTGAGTGTAATCTTTTGAAAGCGCCGCCCCTTCTGTCGCCGTGTAAACTGGTGATGCGCGGATCATGTCAAAATGGTGACGTCACGGCTGTACTTGATGTATGCGTCCTAACAAAGTTAACACTGCCAATTACTGGCCTGTCATAGATACTACAGTGTTTTCAGTTGTTTTTGCAGATCCGTGTAAACTGGGATCGTTCTCACAATGTTACCATTTTTTAAAAAAGTCTTAAGTTTTTAGAGGGCCAGTTCTTGTCTAAACACGGCCTAAAACTCATAATGTATCTTTAATTATTAGACTTTTTTGTTATTAACGGTGCCTAAAAAACTGAAATACGGTAAAACTGTCAAAACATTTCTTCAATTTTGTTTGCAAGGCTAAATTTGACATTAAACACTTCTCTAACATGCTGATTTGTGACCTTTTAAAGGTGATGTTCAGTGGATTTTATTACCTCTGGGCAGAACCAAACCAGCAGTTTCCCCGTTTCCAGTTTTTATGCTGAGCAAACCACTTGCTGGTTGTAACTTCATACAGGGTTACCACAGATTTTTATGGACAAAACTTCAAACTCAAAATATGACCAAATTTATGAACAGTAGTCCTGGACAGGTTCAAAACCTGTTTAATCACACTGTCAGAAGATTACTTTTCGTACCCTACTTTGCTGCTGTTTTTCAGTATCAGATTCAAACTCTGTTTAAACCAAATTTCAGATAGTTGGCAAACATGGAGGAAGAGATTAAATGCAGGGAGAAAATGAATAAATCTACATGAAAGTAAACAGAATGTCACACATTGACTTATTAGAGTTAAGTCATGTCAACAGCTACGAAAAAAAGTGTGCTTTTATGTAACTAATTTTGGAAGGTTATCTATGAAAGATTACTGCAACAATTCCATTACGAACAACAAAATCCCATGACCTTTCCAAAACTTACCAGGATCATACTAATTCCATGACTTCTCCAGGCCTGGACAATTAGTTTAAGCTTTAATTTTGCCTATTTAGTATTTTTCCCGCAAAGGCATCATGCAAAATTTCACATGTTCAGTCTCCAAAAAGAAAACTTTGCACTTTTGGCCAAATAAATGAGAGTCCAGCAGCTGGACTTTTCAGCCAAATCACAAAATTATTCAGATTTGGAGATGTCAGTCTGAGATTAATCACTCTTCCACGATTACATATTAATTATCTAAAATGGACAGCTTTGGAGTGACAAAATTTTGTCTATAGGAAGCGTTCATGTTTGCATAAAGGAAAAAACTCTTAAATCTAAAGATTCATCCACTTGCCTGGAAAGTAAGTTTCCTCTGCGCCTACTGACTGTTTCCAGACCAAAAAAACAAGAAACGGTGTAGTCTTGACAAAGGAGGAGGATTAATCATTTTGACTCACTTTACCTCCCTTTCTCTTCATTTGTTTATACTTGTTTAAATAGTTACTAAGTGATGATGCGTGTGATGCACTAAAATAAGATTCAGAAAAAAACACAAAACAGGGATTCTTGATTTTGCCTGAAAGAGCCAAAAAGGATAAACTCTGTGTTTCTGTAGGAACCTTTGCATTTTAACAGTTTGTGTAAAGGGAAAACTTTCAAAGTAAGAAACAGAAACAGTGAAAACACAAATCTGTCTGACAACCGCCTGTATGACTCACTAGAAACCAGAGCAGAGACCACAAGACAAAACAAAACAAATACAGACATGTACGTTTTACCACCAACATTTCTAAAAAAGAGTAGAAAAGAAGACTATAAATCGCAGCTCAGACGCTGTAATGTTGAGTGTTTTCCATTTCATCTGCAATCTCCCACAACAGATTACCCATAATGATACAGACTAAAACACCCCACATATCAATCTGGCTTACGGAAAATATTGCAGAAAAACAGTAAGTTTTGTGTTTGTTTAACCACATACTATTGTACTGTTTGTCCTTTAACTTGATCCTCAACTAGACTAAAAGTTTGTAGCTACTTTCCATTTCTCCATATTCCAAATACAGGGAAAATTACATCATCAGTAAATAGTAAAAATTATAAATTCAGAGGCAAAAGCCCAGAATGACACTCAGAAATAATACAATTTATGTTTTTAGAAAATTATCAGCATATTCCGTCTTTAAACCGTCACAGGAGGTTGTTACCTTGAAGTCGTATGTGTAGTTGGTGTAAGGCATCAGATTGCTGTCGTAGGCGCTCTTCAGCTGGAAGCTGTGTGTGATGCTTCCGTCCGAGTTGCCGTTCTTGCCGTTTTTGCCGTTGCAGCTGAAGTTGGTCAGACATTCATTGTAGCGTAGCTCCTTGAAGTCCTTGTGGTTATCAGCCACTCCTCCGTTACTCAGGTATTCCACCACACCTGGATCATATAAAAAAAGTAAAAATACTGTACAGATCCAGTGTGTGGATCAGGAATATTCCTCTTATTTTATATCTGTTGTGTGTTTTTATCTTTGTGGGGATAAAGGACTCGAATATGATTTGTACGACCGTGTCATCTTTTGACTTAAGGGGAAACTGAAATCATCAAGTAAAGATTCTGAAAAGTCTGGAAGTATGCACTAACTTCCATTGATTTTTTATGACGACTTAAAAATGGAGGGTCAGGCGCTTAATATGAGGGATCATAGACAACAGGACTCGTCACTCCAGCTGAGGCCAACTGGACGCACCAAACTCTCATGACAACACTATCGAGATCAAGAGTAAACAAACAAGTTTGAAGAAAAAGAAAAACAATCATAAATACAAGACGGACAGCAGCATTTTTTATCTGTGCTAAGAAAGAAAAGAAGCGGAGAAAATGCATTTGGGCGAAGTCACGGAAGCGCAAACGTGTTTGGACTTTACAGACTGCAGAGGGAGCTCGAAGTGAGTGAATGAAATACTTTTCTGTAACGTAACATAGTGGATCCAAGCCGAGGCAACGTTGGCTAACACATGGTGCAACGGAGGGATAACGACAGAACATTCGACTGTTGGCGGTACGCGTGACCTGGTTGGGTCAGTGACCCGTGTACACAACATGACACCGTCAAGAGTCGGCTCTGAAAAATCAACCATGTTTAATACGCTCAGACTCATGACGATTCGAATCTGTGCCTCTCATACACTTACAGATTTCTGTGCCAACTTGCCAAACCAACTGGGGAGTTGTCACGATTGTGAATCCTGTCTACAGTCGTGCAGCGTATCCCCGAATTTAGTAAAGGAGATTTGACAAAAATATGTCAATGACGAAAACCAAACATACAAAACTAGGTCTGCAGCAAAATAAATGAAAGAGGATTTAAAGACAGAGTGTGAGACTGAAACAAAGTCGCTAAAAAGTGAGAGGGTTGTACCGGAGTCGGGCAGCGAGTTGAGGTCAGCACACAGGACGATGGGGATGGAGGACGGGTCGGAGGTCGGCGAACCGGTCGCCATGGAGCCCGAGGCCCTCTCAGCGATGCTCTTCAGCTCCGACAGGAACATCATGGTTTGGATCAGCTTGACGTCCGAGTACTCGGGGTCCCAGTGCATGTGGGCGTTGGCCACCAGGATCAGCTGCCTCTCCTGTGGTGGCTTCATGCCTGAAGACAGTGAAGAAAACTCGATTATGACACAGATATGCACTATTTTACCCACTTTGTTGTGCTGTAGACTACAGTCCAGCCATAAACAAAGTGGATCAAAGAGTTTCGGCTGTGTTTTAGACAAAAATCATGTTCATCTTGATAATTATACAGATCAGTATAAAATAATTCCAGTTATACATGGAATATTGAATATTTGCCAAAGTGTGCACTAGGAGGGTTTTCTCTCTATCTCTGAAACACTTTGCCACGATAAACACGTGTTTTGATCGTTTTTTTAGAAGTCCGTCTTGTTCGGGTTGTTTTGCAGATCGTAGATTGTTGTGATACAATAGTTTCTGCACGATTCTCCACAGTTGAATCAGGCTTTCACCATCTGAGGGGACATGTCCGCACATCTGCATTTGCAGCCAATAAAACAATATAATCACACAATATGATCAATATGAAGTTTATTATGGGATTTCTGACTAATGAAGCCAACACTAAATCGCCTACCCCAGTTTTAAACACGAGAAAAAAAATTACGAGTGAAAACGACCTTTAAGACCCCACAAAAACCCCAAATGAAACCTAAACATGGCTGAATTTTGGTTATGGAAAAGCACAGGATGCTGATGCAACTTCTGAAAGTCAGAAAGTGCTGAAATAGTAAAATAATAACAATCACAGGGAAGAGAAAGACTTACAGAACGTAAGTGAAAAAGACAGAAATCAACCACAAAAGGGGAAGTTATAGTGTGCATGTACGTCAACTGTTGTTAAACAAATTTAGGAATATTGCTCTGCATGTCACTCACTGCAAAGTTTAATAATCACTGATAAATACTAATGTTATGCAATGTATAAGCCACAACAGATTGTGGCAGATTTTTGATACAAATGTTGTCTGAGCCGGATCAAAACTAACTTTCTAAATTAGTCAACAGGGACACCTTGTGGCAAAAAGACATGGATGCAGATCGACTTTAAAGGCCTTACTTTTATTTCCAACAAATAGTTTTGGATTGCTTGTTACAAGCTGACTGCAATTTTATTCATTTATTTTTGGCAACAGATCAACTATGGATCCATTATACAGTTATAGTAACACTTTGTAAACTTAAAGTCATAAATGTGTGGGAGTCAATTTACAGTAAATGTAATATAATATTCAGCAGACTGGTAGTTGTTCTCTTCCCATCATGATGCTTTATGATACGTCAGTGGACATATTTCTCTAATCTGCACGGGTCTTTAGACCGCAGTGGAAACGCAAATAACCATCAGATGAAAGAAGCTTTTAGTTCCTTGAAAAAGTCCCGCAAACTCAGGGACAAACTGCGACATTTGAAGCCTGAGTGTGTCGACTCGGATTATAGTACAACAGGAACAATGGACAGTCACGTTTCATGTTTGGTATTGAGCTCTGAAGATTGTTCTTACCACCGGAGAACATGTCCTTATTGACCTCGAGCAGAACCGCCACCCCGATGTTGTCTTTGGTCATCACTCTGTTCAGCATGACCTCCGAGCCCTCGGAGTTGGCCATGGCCACCTGGTTGAACTCCACAGTGTGTTTCTGGACCAACGTAAACCTGCAGAAACATCCGCAAAGCAGCAGAAATTTACACGCAGGACTCGCGCTAAAATTCACAGCTGTAAAAATATCCCTGCTTTACTACATACACTGCCGTACACATATTTAGAATCACCCGTTAAACTTTTATTTTTCTCCTTTTCATTCAGTAATGAACTTTTTAAACAGAGATAAAAACGGTATAATTCAGAGACCTAATGTATTATTTACAATTGAAATAGTTTGTGCCCTAGATGAAGAATAATTCAGTGATTCAAACTAACATTTATCCAAAGTTGTGACCATTCTCCCCCGAAACAACCTCTGGTTTTCAATTTGTTTTAAAAAACTCTTTATTTCCATTATCCAGTGTATCTCTGTTGTTATATGTCCACTGTGTTCCTTCATTTGAGATTTGACTGGCACTGTTTTAACCCTTTGTAACCTGGGTCAACATCACTCTTCTTTGCTGCATTCGGACACCTTTCACTAGGATTAATACTTTTAAATCCAAGCAAATTGGTTAATTTTTTTTTTTTTTAACATGGGGAAAAGGCAAAGAGTAACTCAGTACGAAATGTCCCACTATTTCAAAATTATTACACATTTTAAACAGTTTCTTAGGTCATTTTCTTTGTTGTTTGTTTTTATTTACTCTACTGTTGTTATTATTATTATAATATTATATTATAATATTATTAATATATATATATATATATATATAATAATATTATATTATTATATTTCATTTGATTTATTTATTACTTATTTATAGCTAATTTTCAGGTAATCTGCATGTACGTTTTTATTCATTGTTCATTGTCTCCTCATGTTTTTGAAAGAAATCGAGCCAGTTTGCCACAGTTTTAAAGGGTTAATTAGGTAATCTAATTGCGCCCTCTTCTGCAGTGGCACCTGACTGAAGAATTAGCGCCACCTACTGATTATTTTGATGAATCAACTCACAATATTTGCATCACAGTAGTGGGTGGTAAACACATACATTTGCATTTTCTTTATCAGATCTTTTTTAAAAAAAGTTAAACATTTGCGCTGCATCAGGATGAAAACAACTTTTTTCTGCCTTTTCAGTCGTCAGTCTGGCTGAACCATTGTACAGCGTTTTGTTCTCTAACCGTCATACAAAATAACATCTATTTGTAGACTTTCAACAACCTAAAAACATGAAATAATATTCAAAATTCAGTGTAGTCCTCTCAGCCATCTGACTGAACCCAAATTGTGGCAGATTACAGACTTTTGAACAATATAACTTAGTGATCGTGCCCGCAACATCGTCACTTATGTAGAGCTCACTTCTGTAACTCTCACTTCTAATGTTCTTCAATGTGCAAACCACAACCTACGAACCTTCAAATATATTCAGTTAATCTTCTGTGAAGCTCTTTAACTCACTTTTCGGTCTTGAAGAACACAGCGCAGCCGTCCACGTGTTTCCTCTCCTGCTCGGAAACCAGTTTGGCACGAGACTTTGGGCAGAAGTAGCCGTCGTAGCCGCGCTCCTTTAGTGTTTCCAGAAACAGTGTGTAGTACTGCTCCGTCTCCACCTCCTGCAGACACGCAGGGCCAGAAATGTCAATTAAAGGAGTCAAAAATGTGTGTGTGTGTGTGTGTGTGTGTGTGTGTGTGTGTGTGTATGAAAGAGGGAGCATCAGCCAAAAAGGAATTGCAAATATTATAAGTAATACACGTTTTGGTGTTCCGGATGGGGCAGATCTGATTCCAGATGCTCCATCTTGAAGCACCTCCAGCTCAAACATGAGCTAAAGCCCGCCAACATGTCCGACAGCCTGCTCCAGCAACTTGACATGACTAGACATGTCCAACATCTCCAGCACGGACATGTCCGAATGCCCACTCCAGCGCGAATATGTCCGACGGTCGCTAGAGCGCGGACATGTCCGACAGCTCCAACACGCGAACTCCAGCAAGCGCACAACTCTCAAAAGCAGGACACTGCTTCTCAACCCTCTCAAGCGCGCGGACATGTCCGACAGCCCGCTCCAACTGGAGCAGTTTTACAAACTTCACAAGGTTTTCCAACAAAACACCTTCATTCATTGCGCGCGACCAATATGCACGAAGATGACTATTAATAATTTGACTTTGTTAATCTGCACTTGTTCCTTTGTGCTGCTGCAACATCTGAATTTCCCTGCTGGGGATCAATAAAAGTTGATCTTATCTCATCTCTTGCAACTTCCAGGTTGCTTGTAAGACAATTAAAGAGATATCAGTAGAAAAACAGTCTCCCATAGTGAGGACAGTTTATCAGTAATATCGGCCTCTTTGTCTACTTGACAGTGACTTTATTTCGTGGAGGAGGGATGGTTGGAGACTGCAGGATTTGGGAAACATGGAGGCTTTGAGCTGGGGAGTCCCTCATTTACCTGCAGGCTGATGATGTCAGCGTCACAGCTGGTGATCTCCTCCATGATGCCTTTCTTGCGGTACTCCCAGTTGAGCGCCCAGGATGGACAGTAGCCGTACAGCTGTCGCGTGGCGTACTTGTCACACAGCACGTTGTAGCACATGACCGTGAACACAGCTGCAGAAAAAAAACAAAATTGTTATCATTGAGATCTATGGAGCTTTAATTTTACATCTCTGATATTTAGTGAAAAAATTCCCCCAAGGGGACAATAAAGCGTATCGTATCGTATCGTATCGTATCGTATCGTATCGTATCGTATTGTACTGTATTGTATACTTGATCATTTTTTAAACGTTTTTTAAGTTGTTTTTCAAAACTCTCCATTGGCAATTTTTTTGAGTTTATTCAAGAAAAGATAATAAACACTTGCTTTATTACTAAATCTTCCATGTCAAACATTAAGAAAAGATCAGTCGTGTTTTTCTTTTGTCATATCAGCGAGTTCTTAGTTTTTGGCTCCACTCAAACTGAAACACACATTTTGTTAACTATGCGTTATAAATAAAGAATTAAGTTGTTAGTGAGTTTCATCCTACAACTAAAAGAAACTCTACGCTGTCTTGCATCACTGCTTCAATACGCTTGTAAAAGTCATTCAGCAACCGAAAACAAAAACAATCTAGACTGACAAATAGCACTACAGGCAAGAGTAAAAATATGTAGTTTTTATTTGGGGTGAACTTTAACCCCGATGAACGTACCTGTGGAACTCATTTGGTCTCGCTCTTTCAGAGTGATCCAAGGTCTTTGGGGGAGCTGCTCCGGGTGCACTGCAAAACGGAGCAGAGGCAAATTAGGGACGAGCGCTCGACGGTCTGTGACAAACACAATGGTCTACCTGCCTGATACACCTGCGTTGCTCAGGTTTACTATAAACTGCAGGTTAAATATGCATGAGCTCAAATAAAACCGTCGTGAGGTGAAGCTGCCGAGCTGTTTACCTGCTAGATTGTCGAGCATGTAGTTCAAAAGCTTTCTGGTTCCGTCCGGCTCCTGGTACAGATTGAGGATGTCTTGGGACAAAGGGTTTCCTGCAAAACAACCACATTATTCAAATAAATTACATTTAAAAATGGAAAGCACTCTTATTTCAGCAGCTGCTTTGAAAATCAGATGAGAAATGTTGAGTTTTTAAGAAAATATCCACAAATTATGACTATTTGCAACTAGAATTCACCTACATTTGATAAATATCAGTCATTTACAACTGTCAGATTTTAATTAGTTGAAATATCTAAAATATTTTTAATAATAAAAAGAAAAGACTCGACTTTTAGCCCCAAATAGTGATTTACAACTGGCAGAATTTAAATTAGTTGAAATATCTAAAACATTGTTAATAACAAAAACAAAAGACTCACCTTTCAGCCCCAGAAAGTGATTAACAACTGTCAGATTTTAATTAGTTGAAATACCTCAAATACTTTTAATAATGAAAAGAAAAAACTCACCTTTTAGCCCCAAGGTTTGTAACTGGAAAAGCCTCCCAAGTTCATAAGGCAGAACTCGTAAAAGATTGTTGTTTAAAAGCAATTCCCTGCAGGAAAACGGGACAAAAATGATCAGTGTTTTTCTGTCTTTCACAGATTTGATCTGACAGTGTGGTAATTCCCCGTCATTGATTTTTACCGGTGTCCAAACATCGACCACGTTGTCCTTTGTTGTCACTTCAATTATATTTTCCAGGAAAAATGTGTCTTTGCTTGTCATCTTTGTTTTTTGTCTGTCAGTTTAGAGATGAGATGCTTTTAGGAGCCTGCAGGATAACTACCTCCACCCACACACTTTATAATCTCTCTCTTTCTTCTGAGCGTTTGATCGCTGCGTTTTTAATCATCCTGTTTTTAATCACTTCTCTTTTGTGCTTTGGGATTGTTCGGCTCATAATACCCTGAATGAATCCAAAGAATGATTTATTTTTCAGGACAAAGTATACACTGTTAAGTGCAGTGAAAGCTTTGTAAAAATGAAGTCATTATCGAGATTAAGGTAAATTTCAAACAAGCAGGCAAATCTCAGCATTCACTGACTGAGACGAAGGATTGTTTGCTTAAAAAAACCCACATGGCAAACTTGCAAAGCATAAGTCCTCAATATTTAATATATTATTTATTACACTTAGACATTCACATCTGGTCTAAAAGTTGAAATGCCACGGTCTGAATTTTAGGTTTATGAGCAAAAACTAAATTAACAGTGTAATTTATGTTTGTGTTGAGTGTTTAGTTCAGCTTATTTGCACACAGTAAGAACTGCATAAAATACAGATAAAAATCTAGACGCTTATACAAACAAGCCCCCCCCAAAAACAAAAAAACATTTTACAGAGAAATACGACAAAAGATAAAAGACAACAAGTAAACAGTCAGAAAACCTTAATCCAATAAAAAAACAAGAAATACATAAAACAGGATACTTAAACACAAAGTGTAAAGGAAAAAAGGAAATCTATCTATCTCTATCTCTCTCTCTATATATATATTTATACTGTAATACTGTGATTTTTCTCCAGATCACAGATTACTCAACCATTCTCTGCAGATCTGTGTAAAGCATAAACACAGTTTTTCTTGTCATATTAAAAAAGTCTATTTTGCGTGTTGGCGTCTCTTAATGTCTCTGAATTCTCTACAGGTGTTTCTGCTGAACGGGACCGGCCTACCTGAGAGAGACCATGTTGCCCAGTTCGGCGGGCAGGCTGCGGAGCTTATTGGACGACAGGTTCAGGTAGACCAGGTTGGGCAGCTTGGCGATGTCCGGCGGGATGCGGCTCAGGTTGTTGTCGTTGATGTGCAGCGCCGTCAGGTGGGTGAGTGTCCATAACGAGCTGCTCAGACTCCTCACACGTCCTGCGTCAAGACAGACACGGGGACAACAGAGCGTCTTTAAAAAGGGACATCACAGACATTTCTTATTTTTTAATCTACATCAGTTCTAATCATAAATATCAAATATTCATTTATTTTCAGAATTTTAACCCTTTAAATGCCAGGTTTTTGTCACAGTATCACTACGTTCTTAGATGAAAAAATACACACAAAAATTGAATTATTTTTAATATTCTACTTTTTTTTTTTTTATCACAGCCTGAATTATTTCAGTAATTAGTTGCAGCAATGACTGTGACATTATTTTCTTCAAATGCAAAATATGACAAAATGACAATATGACAATATGTCAAAATGACAAATTTCAAATTCAAAGAAATTGAACTTGAAAGGAATTTTCAAAGAAAAAATACACCCAATAGTCCCTAAGGGTTAATAAAACAAACTTCAATAAGAAACACATTTGTTTTATATCTGAGCTTTGTGATAAATGAAACCACAGAACCAAACGAGCAGAAAGATTTAAAATCCTAAAATTCAATCAATCAATAATCAACAATTGCAAACACAAGATCCATATAATTAGATTCAATAATAAGATAAACTTAAAAGGACAAAAATGCTATTTTTTGCAAGGTCCTCCCTATGAGAGACATTTTATTAACCATTTTTTTCAAAGCTTGATCCAAATTTCAATCACTCAACTGCAGTCGTGTATGAAAATGTTGAACTTTTGAATTAAAAAAAAAAAATCTGTTGGCTGATAGATATTCAGGGACGTCATTTTTGTCAGTCCCAAATGGATTTGTATGACTTTTATTGACAGGAAGTCCATAAGTTGTAGAAAATGTGCTGAAACAAGAAAAGTGCGCAGAGGTCACTTAAACACAAAAGGCTGCAGCTCTTAAGACAAACATCCTTTTCCTTTCAAACTATTTTAATTTTAGATCTTTTTCCTTCCAAAACAAGAAGTAAATTCAGTTTTTATAACCGAAAATAATTGTTGTTCAGGGTGGAAAATCACATGAAACAGAATGAAGATCATCATGTTTCATCTTGTGACACTAAAATCAGACTGATGGACTCGAGCAGAGCACCGGTGGAGAACTCTGTGCTCCATTATGGCCCTTTAATAAAGACTTTACAACAAAAAGACAAAACAACTAAATGAAAGTACAAAAAAATGTTTGGATTAGGAAGAATCCACCATGATTTAACCCTCTGAAACCAGAGAAAATTGGCTTGATTTCCCACAAAAATATAGAAAGAGGAAATTTGTAAATAAACAACAAGAAATTATCCCAAAATTAGGAAGAAATTTGTAAAAATCTATAAGAAAATCATCTGAAATCAAACTCTAAAAAGAAAAGTAAAAGAACAAAAAAAATAAAAGAATTGATAAGATTAAATACAAATAATAAATTAAAAAAATCTTTTTTTTTCTGTGAACTGATTTCATATATATATATTGGTAATAATTATATAATTTTCTTGATATTTTTCCCTAATTATTTGATATTTTTCTAATGATTCACTCTCTTTTTTAGAGCTAATTTTCAGGTCGTTTTCTCATCACCATTTACAGTTTTTTTTTAGCAATTGGCGGGGCATCTCATGCCAAGTTTCTGATTGCTTTTTTCCAATGTTTTTGAAAAAAAACCAAAACAATTTGCTCATGTTTCAAAGGGTTAAACGCTTGTAAAAACTGTCTTGTCGCTGACTATTCCATATCTAATATGTAGATATATAAAAGATCAATTAACATAAAACATTAACCTCTTCTGCATGTTTATTATTAACTTTAAACCCTCCAGGGAGAGTTTATTAACCATTAATAACTCTTTTTTTTCAGTTTCACATTCATTCAGCTGTGAACTGATTTAACCTGAAACGCCCGTGATTCTGCCCGTCGCCGTCAGTGGACATCTGAGGTTTTGGGGTCAAAATAATTTCAATGATGTGGTTCATAGATCTTCATTATCTTATCTGGGAATCCTTTGATGGGATTTTTTTCTCATTGGGCTGCGGTTTGTGATTAACTTCATGATTGATTCATCTGCTGAATATTTTCTTGATTAATCAGTTCATCGTTTGGTCTATAAAATGTCAGAAAATGTCAAATAAATGTCCCAAACCAAATGCATTTCAAATGATTAATCAATTATTAACTAATTTTTCTGTTGATAAATCTGCAGAAACTAAAAAGTACAGCTCAGCTTCAGTTTGCACAGACAGTACGGTCTGAGTGAGATAATACCGAAAACTTTACTGATATTCTGCTTCATCTCAGATTTGTATATATTTTTTAACGTTTGGCCATCATGTTTTGGGAAAAGCGGACAGGGTGTCAGGGACCAGCATGAAGCCAGCATTTCCTAAATGCTCTAATATTGCAAAATAAATGACGGTGCTGGTTTTCCATGCTGGGCTCTGCTGGTCCAGTTCGGGTACAGATTTACACCTGAGCTTCAAGGCTTCAGAGGGGATATTTTTATGGAAACAATCCCAGAGCGAGTTTGTCAGACTGACCAGAAATCTCGAGCTCGGCCCAGTAAGACTTCTTCCCACTGGCCGCCTCCTCCGCTGGCATGATGGTGTAACATCTGCGGGGATCTGGAGGATCATATTTTTCCTTTGGCATACCTGTTAATCTGAAAAATAAAGCCAGAAACAGAGATTTTAGTGAAAATGCAGAAACCAAGAAACACTCATGAGATGACAGAAGAGGAAGACAGCGAGCCGGGAAAATACGGACGTAAACAATGTTGGATTTAAAAGACGTGTTTGAACTCGAGGATACACACGTTTTGTTTTGGCGAGTGTAAACATGCAAGAAAAACTCCACAGGAGCCCAGACTAAAACCGTTAAATAATTATGACAAAAAAATCTAATTAAAGAACACATTTTAACAATTCAATACTATAAAAATAAAAAAGTGATACTTAGAGATAAAAAGATATTTTTGCAAAGATGGTTTTAAGTGAATATTTGGTCGTTAACACAGTAAAAAAGGCCGTTGTTGTTATTATTACCACGCCTTTACAGTCTTGATTATTAAACTGATTAATGATTTAGCCTAAAAAAAAAAGAAAGAATATATATTCATATCATATCATATCATATCATATTTTTGAACAAAAATGTCCAAAACCATGTCTTAAAATCCCCGATTTTGTCCAAAAAACAGCCCAAAGATGTAGTTTTTGCCTGATAAAGTAATCAAACAATCACCAATCAGCGATCTCCCACCTTCCCATCTATCAGCTGTCTTATCAATAAAGTCAAAAATCCAGAAAAAATAAAAATAAAAAAAACTTGCTAATGGCAATTAACTATTTTTTTTAACTCTACAACAAATTAAAAAAAAAAGTCTTGCAGTCTGTTTTCAAACACACTTTGTTTTGTTAAAGATAAGAAATGTTATTATCCAGTCTGAGTCCTTCAGCACCAAATTCATCTGTCAGGTGTGTGATTCTTGTTTCAGACCTAAATTTCTGCTCAGACAGATGAAAAAAAGATATCTTTTTTTTTTACGTGCAAGTCTCAGTGAACGGCAAACCCCCAAAATCCTGCAGCCACCTGTAAAATATTTTCCTACCCATTTAAATATTAAAAAAACGAGGCAGGTGGAAGCAGTAAGCTCAGCTGCCTCAGACAACGTTTGCTGGCAAATCCTCGACCGAATCGGAGCCAAACGGCAGAGGAAGCATCTGGAGGACGGTTTCGCCGCTCAAATGAAAGCCGACGTCTATAAAGAGCTGAGACACTCGCGTCAGTCATAGATCGCTCATCATCACCTTCCTCACATCACGTGATTTAAGCTGAATCCAGGCAGAAAGTAAATTCTGGTGATTAAAGGACAAAAAAGGGAAAACATGTCCGTAATCGCTTACAGCTGCAATGGAGTCAATTCTTAATAATAATAATAATAATAATAATAATAATAATAATAATAATAATAATAATAATAAATAAATAAAATAAAATAATAACAACAACATGGGTTAATAAAGCTTCTAGAATTAAAAAACAAACAAAATAAATAAATAAACAGACAAATAAATAAAATGAAAAATGAAAAGGTCAGAGAGGAACGGGTCTGAATCTTGACTTTAGTTGACTTATCAAACTTATTTTTAATCATCAAAACAGTAAGTTTTCAAATACATCGTTGATTTAAGGCTGGAAAATTAAATTTGGCCTTTAATAGGACATTCACTGAAATTGTATCATGAGGATCAAACGATGTAATATTTTTTACAAAAAGAAACTTTATTGATCCAAATGGACATCCAGGTGTCAATGCAGCGTACTACTGCGTGTATAAACTAAAGTAACAAATATAAAACTAACAAAATTGGGTATTATAGTTATTTTAATTGTTGTTTTACATATGTGAAGAGTTAGGGCTCATGCAGTGTGTAACAGCAGGACACAATTATTTTACATGTGATTTTGCACACATCAATCATGATATATTCCTAAAACCATAGAAATATGTTAAATTTAAGCTCATTTGAGATATCTGCAGCCCTGTGCTCCAAAAAGGATGCATATTAATGTTTGTGAAAGCACATTTTTAGGCCACCTCTCAGTATTTACATCATAATATCACATTTATTTCAATTCATAACACAGATTGTGTTACAAAAAGTAACCAGAATGTTATTTTCCCAAAGCAGGAAAACACAAGAATAATGTCACTAACATTAAATATAACTGTATAATTATATGACTCTAAACATTTCAGCTACTTTTGCAGTATTTCTGCCTCAGGTTGTATATGTTCTATTTTACCATAATCATCATAAATATTGACATATGTACATTTTCATTTTTTGAATATTTATACTGTGCAACATGCTGTGCAGTTTCCTACAGCGCAATAATATTTATAGGCTAAAGTTCGATACTTTGACAGTAAATATACTTTACACCATGTGTATTTCAGTTATCCTGTGCAACTACCAATCGTGGTAATACAGTATCTGCTGTTTAAGTAAAAGGTGTATATAGTATATATAGATTTATTTTATTTTCTCTAATTTGTGTAATATTTTATGATTTTTTCAGAAACTCAGTCACTTTTTTGCATTTTTCTTTGACTCTTTAGCTGCTGTTATGTGTGAATTTCCCCAGTGTGGGATTAATAAAGTCTTATAATATATGTGTCAGGATAGGAGACATGACACCAACTCAGACTTTAATTACTGCAACCAATAAAAAGCCTTAAAGTTGCCTTAAAATGTAAGTAACATGGTGTTCTGAGCATATGAAAAATCTGTTTGCTTATATCACCTTCAAACGCTTTTTCTTAGACACCGTGAGTAGTTCTTGAGAGCAGTAAACATATATCATAACAAAACAACTTACAAAGTCAAAGATAAAAAAAAATACACTCGCAATAATCACATTTGCTGTGCGGCCATGCAGTCTGCAGGAGGTCCTCTCAGAAAGCCTCCCGGCTTACAGCAGGAGCCTGCAGCTGATTTAACCTCCCCTGCTGTCGGCCTGCAGCCTGCACGGCTCAGGGGCGCACATTATGTTGCGTGACTTGTTGTTTAGTATCCACTGACTTGTGAACATCGTGCGTGTGAGCAGAACAAGTGTGCGAAGAGAGAACAAAAAAAGAAACGGGGTGCGTGATAGATATGCACCCAGCCGCCGTGACTGAGGGTGAACAAGTTTGGAGAAGACTTACATAACTTGTTTACACACTTCTGGGTCACAAGTAAGCGGCCGCGGGCAGATATACGGCCTGCTGGCGGTGGGTCATATCACCGCCGCACGGAGACGCCTGCGACGGCGTCTTTCATCACAACAAGCCGGGGGGTGATCACATTTGTCCGGGGGGAGCTGAGACGAGTAGTGCGTGAATCTGTTGCATTTGAGTTATTTTATTATAACAAGGCGGGAGTTTGTTTTTTTTTTTCTTTTTTTTTGTAAATGGAAAATATGCAGCAATGACAACTGCGCCAACAGCTGAGAGTCCAAACATAGCAGTAATGTCAAAAGTGACAAGCACGTAACGTTACATGGACGGGGGCCCGTGCAGGACAAGTCCGGCCCACCGCTCACCAGCTGTCACACCTGGCAACGAGGTAAACACGCCCCTCCCGATTTATCTACTTAAACATTTCAACATGTTCAAAACTGGGCAAATATCACCCAAACAGCGCGCAGACAGGTGACCCGCCGGGGGAGCTCCGGAGCACGGCGCTGGATTAGTTTGGCTGGCGGCAGCAGAGCGCACGCTGCCCGGGCTCACCGAGGCGGACTGCGGGGGTAGACCGAGTTGGTGCGATCGGAAGCGGATTTAACTGTGAAATGTAACCCGGGGCGACCTGGATGAAGTGTTCGCAGCTTCAGAACAAAATCAGAGTTGTTTTTACCTTCATTCGGGAGCGGTAGAAGACGATTTTTAGAGGGAACTGGTAGAGACATGCAGACACGGCTGGTGAACCCGTTTAGACCCTGAACGTCTCGGAAACAGAAGGAAGAACAACAAACGCGACTTCCGCTCGTCCTCGTCCGCACACGGCGCGCATCCCCGGATTTCCTAAATGCATGCATCTTCATGTTATTTGAACTTTATTCCTTTTTTTTTTTAAATAACAACAAGATAAAACACAAGACCCTGCAGCCACCATAAAGAAATCCCATTGCGGATGTAGCATTTTCTGTACTAGCCCAAAGCAAGACCAAACTCCATGTAAATTTCAGTTTAATATCATAAAAAAGAGATAAATAGATTGAAATTGATCAATTCATGTGTCTTTTTGGTATAAATATAAGCCACTAGAAAATTCGGCTTGCAGTTTTTCATTAAAAATTGAGAATTTGTGAATTTCTGTACAGTTTCTGGAAATGGCTAAATGTTTCTAAAATTCATATATTTATAGGGCTAAATTAGTGAGGATTGCTGTATAAAACATATCCCAATTATGAAAGTGGACTCTGACATTTCTATAAAGTAACTTTGTATCTCATTTAAGCATTTAGTATTTGCCAGTAATTAATGCAAAAAAGACTTCTTTTTTTTTTTTGCAGAAGGTCTGGTTTTAATGTCTGAGTGGAAATTAATTTAAATCTCAGTCCAATCACAAAAAGAGAGCAAGCAGGTTTTCATTCAAAATTTTGGAAATGCTAAGTGTTCCTGAAAGTCATATATTTACTTAAATAATGAGGATTGGTGCATAAATGCATCCCGAATATGAAAGTGGACTCTGGAAATTAGCTTTTAGATACAGATTAAGAGTTTTCGAAGTAAGAAATTATTTTAATTCTCAAGTGTTACTCATTTTAAATCTCCGTTTTATATCATATAAAGATATAAATAGATTGTTAATGATAGATTCATGTGTATTTTTACATTACATAGAAGCCACTAGAAAATTCAGCAAACAGGGTTTCAATCAAAATTTTGATTTTGGTATTTTTTCTCTCTTTTCTGTTCCTAAAAGTCATAAATTTACATAAATACACAACAATGTTTATATCAAACATATGCTGAATATAAGAGTTTTTAGTATTTACGAATGGTTAATGTAATTTTAGACTGACAGTATTTTGCATGAGGTGTGGATGTACCTCCCAGGTGGAACTCGATTTAAATCTCAGTTTAATATCATATAAAGATACATAAATTGCCGATGATCAATTAATGTTTCTTTTTATAATACATAGACGCCACTGAAAAAATCGTCATCCAGTTATTCAGTTAAAAATTTAATTTGATGTGCTTCCTTCTCTATTTTGAAAGTGGATTAATGTTTTTTATAAGTCAAATATTTCCTAAAATAATGAAGATTGATTTATCAAATGTGTCCCGAATATGACAGTAGACCTCAACGATTCTATATAGCAGCTTAATCTTTTATTGAAGTTTTTAGTATTTACTATCAGATAAGATAATTTTAGATTGACAGTTTTTTGCTGGAGGTATGGTTATACGTCCCAGGCGGAACTGTTCATTTCGTGTCGCTGTTTCTACACGGACCAGCTACATTCCCAGACATGGCAACCTGCACGCGGACTGTCTGGAAAGGTCAGTTGTTTACTTTTTTCTAACTGAAAATAATAATTCAGCTCATTTATTTACTCGGAAAGGTAAATGTTGGATATTTAGGTCTTCTTTTTTAGGGAAAAATATACATTATAGCCCGTTAGCTTATGTGTTATGTGTCCGATAGCTAGCCTTCGTTGATAGTACAGATCGCAAATTTGTGTTAATTTTACTGTTTCCTTCAGTTTTGAAGGACATTACACACGTAGCATGATTTTTAAGATGATATCTGAATTATTGATATTATACGTTTAATTCGGCGTCACTATAAACAACAGTCTAGTAAATTAATTCATTAAATGAACAGTTTTTTTCAGAGCGTCCTTGAGTCAAAACACGTCGTGGTAGGCGGGGACGACTTCAAAAAATCGATATTTGGTTAAATTTAAGTCTTGCTTGGTTGTTTATACGCATGCCGAAACGAAGAGTCAATATCAATGAGTCAATCCAGATGTTAAATAATGCTTTTTTGAGTATTTGTCTTTGCTTATAGGAGAGCGCATGTTTAATTGCAAGTTTTCTGAACGTAGTTTCGGGATAATAAATGGAATAACCAAAAACAGCTGATGTTACGGGCTGTTTAACCTGCTCCTTATCGAGAAGAAACTGAATCTGCCTACTTTGCACATACATATATAAACCGTGTGTTCGAGAGCTGTATTTTACACGTTTTTCATATTTTTTATATTATTGTTTAGTATTCTGATGTATTTTTTTCTGTAATATACATCTGTTTCTCTTAATTCTTAGTTTTTAATTCATGAATGCTCTGTTTCTGATTGGTCTCTGCCTCCCCCAGGACTAACCACAACACTTGAACCATTAAATCTTGATTTGATTAATTTGCTTGGCATCCAGCACACAGTTCGGTGAAGCTCAAACAGACTTCGCCAACATGAAGCAGATTTTCTGAGCACACATCCCTGCAGGCGTCCTGAGATTTATTATTTATAATTAACAGAAAGTCAGATTCTCCCGCAGACTGTGAGATTTGGGAAAAGTGCTTTTGATGGAAAACTTAATGAGTATCAGTGAACAAGTCCACACACTTTTTGTAAAAAATGATATTGGCACATTTGTCTGTTTCAGTTTAGTTTCGTGTTCTGAGTCACGGACAGAGAGCACAGCATCTGTGTGTGCTAAATAGAGGTTGTCATCTGCACTGCTGTGTCTGTTTTCATTTCTTAACATCTTTTTTTTCGCTTTTCCAGTTTTAGCAGGATGTCAGAGGCAGCTGCTGAGAGCTGGCGGTCCTGCCTACGCCGCCGTCTCACACACTGCACCGAGGAGTCTACCTGTCAGGACGTTTGCAGCTGTCAGGTGAGTTTACAAACTTTTAGTTGAACCTACTTTTATGTCACACACACACACACACACACACACGTATCGCTCTGCGCACAAAATGTGCTTTTCAAAATCAAGCTTTGAAAAAACATGAAACCTTAATATTATTTTCTACTTTCATTGAGTTAATTTTTTAACCAAAATCAGTCCAAATCATGAATATTAAATCTTCATTCATTTTTTAAAAATTTTAACCCTTTAAATGCCAGGTTTTTGTCATGATGCCATTATGTTTTTTAGAAGAAAAAAACCCACAAAATTGTTTTTTTTTTTTCAATATACTACAAAGTAGATTTGTTATCACAGCCTGAGATATGTCAGTGATTAGCAGCAATATTAATTTTATTATTTTTTTTGTGCAGTCTCAAATACTCACACTCATGTTGCTCTGCACACAAAATGCCCTTTTCAAAATCAGGCTAAAAAATACTAAACATAAATATGATTTTTTCGTTGAGTAAGTATTTAAGTAAGTACTTTTTTAAACCATCAGTTCTAATCATAAATATCAAATATTCATTAATTTTCAGAAGTATGTTTTTAGACAAGAACCCCCCTTGAAAAAAATCTTTAAATATACTGCACGCTAAGTTTTTTTTCTTGATTATCGCAGCCTTTATTGTGACAGGTCACCTAAGTGGAAATAGCATGTATTTCCTCCATATGCCAAATATGGTCAAAATGACCTCATCAGGTGGAAAATAGTCAAAATGACAAATTCAGAGTCAAAAGCCCAGAATGACACCCAGAAATAATACAAGTCCTGTTTTTCTGCTCTGATGGCTGTGGGATCAAAAATGTCAGTTTGAATGGGTTTCAATGGAGCATTTTTGGACCTGAACAGTCTGAATGTAACTATTTAGTTTCCACAGTGTATTTTAGACTTATTGTAGGAGCTGAGCTGCAAATTCACTGATTACACTCAGATACACAAAAATCATACCATATGCATGAACACAACCAAAATGATCAAAAATGAAGAATAAAAAGTGCGTAAATGAGCCAAACTGTCCCTAAAGGTTAATAAAACAAACTTCAATTATTTTCATCCAGTTTTTCAACATCATTCTGCTTTGCCGTGCAACAGTTATGCACATTTAGTCCATGGAGTTTGTTTTTCACTCAGCAAATAAAAATGCCATGTGACCCATAAAATGAAAAGCAGATCGGCCCGATGACCCAAATATTTCTCAGTTTAACGTCTCCTTCACTGTTTTTCAGGACAAAAAAGAAAGAAACGGCAGATGGTGCAGAGAAGGCAAAAAAAGAAAAGAGGGTCGTTGATGACACAGGCAGACACAAGCCCTTCGGTAAGACGGCGTGGGCGCCGGTGGACGACGTGTACGTGGTGAGGTTTTACCCCCAGGTGGTCCATGACGCAGCAGACGCCATCGACATGCTGAAGAAGTTTCAGAAGCTGGACTTCACTCCACACAATCAGCCGGTTTACATCGATTTGAAGCTCGACATGAAGCTGGAAAAAAAGGTAACGACACGACGGTGTGGATGTTTTAGGGTTAAAAGATTTGTTACCACAATCATGATAAACCTAGAAAAGTCATGGAATTTCATAATCCTATTTTTTAAAAAATCATTGAAAGTTTTGGAAAAGTCCAGGATTTTGGTCAGTATCTTCAACAAATAAACATCGACGTAAAGCAACATAACGGAAATTTAATTTTCTGAAGCTGCTGACGCATTGTAGCTCTAATATTTGTTTATGGTTGACGACCCGTGTTGTGTCTCTCCCAATGTATAGGCTGGCTGTTATAAATATAACTATAATTATAACAAATAGGGCAAGATTTTTATTATTTATTATTATTATTATTATTTTTTTAATTATTATTGCTCCCTGATTATTCTGAAAGTAGATCGATAAATTGCCCTGACTGATAAACACACGATGCTAAAAATAGTGCCGTCTAATACAACAGCCCTGCGATAAATCCGAACTTCATAGAGTTCAATTTGGTTTTTTTTTAAAAACTGTTTTTCGGGAGGCGCTCCATGATCATTTTGGAGGTTGTAGTTTATTCTGCTGTTTAACTTTATAACATTATATACAGTGAGGTGTACCTCGTTATTATTAACAGGCTGAACAAAAAAGAAACACCCAGCAGGTCAGACTACAGTCTTAAAATGGGAAAAATCTCAATTCTAATGCCGGGATTTCTGTTTCTGTGCAAAATCAAACCCAAATATTTCAGTACACTTACATTAAAAAATAACAAAATAGATCTTCTTATTAATATGGAAACATTATATACACATATACAGTTTATTTATGTATTTTAGCTGCTTCACTATTTTATATCTTAGATTCTAATTAGATTTCATAACACTGAAGCGATTTATATTATACATATTATTTAACCCGTCGAAACCTGAATAATTTGGCTTGAGTTCTGTCAGAAAGGGGAAGAAGACAGTGAGCAAGGAAGAAAGTAATGGCCCAAAAATTTAGTAAGAATTTAGTAAAAACATGAAAATTCCTGTTTCAGAGTCGACTCATCTTTTCCACCACCCAGAGTTTTAGGAAGAAGGCAATGAGCAGCAAAAGAAGAAATTACTCAAGCATAGCAAGAAATTTGAAAAAAAAAAAAAAAAAAGAATAAATAAATAAATAAAGTAAAATAAATTATTTTTTAAGTAAAATAAAAAACAAACAAGTAAATGACCTGCCAAAAATGCTTAAAAAATATAATAATTCTGTAAAAAAAAAAATCCTTAGCTTTTTTCTCTACATATTTTTTTCCATCTTTTTAAAAATAATTCTTTAAATTTTACTAGTTTCATGCAGGTTGTGAAACATTTCTTACTGATTTGCTCATTGTCTTTTTTTCCACATTTTTTGGGGAATAAATGGCTCCAATTTGCTGAGAGTCTAAATACTTGTCAAATGCATCTGAAAGCAGCACGAGATGATGTTGCTCCGGGTTTCAAAGGTTATTATGTATATTTTAAGATTTTTAATGCCAAAGACAACTTCACAGTAATTGCTGTGCACATAAGAGTAAATAACTTATAATACAGCTAAAGTGTCACATCTATTTTGCAAAGCATTCGGGGGAATCTGAGCAGAGCAAAGTCTGGTGAAGTCTGCGCTGAAAGCTGGCTGTCTGCAGGGCCACATGGAGCCACTCGGTGAATTGTGCATTTTAACAGCTCTCGGCTGTTTTGACTCGATGAGCATGTTCCCATAAATCCTCCCGTCTGAGTGAGATTTACCGCTTCAGTCTTTGCAACACGGGCAGTTTTGAATTATCAGCGAAAAACACTTTGACACGGAGGAATAAAAACCTCATGAGTTTGTTTCCACATCAGAGCGCCGCAGAGCCGCCGTGTTGTCCAGACAGTCCACTTGAGACGCAGACTTACTTACGGCGTCTCTCTCATCCGTCTGTCTCTGCAGAACCATGCAGAACCAATGTTCCTGTGCATAATGAATTAGGAACACTCCAGAGAAATGAAAAATTAAAGCAGCGGCGGAAGAGATTTAATACTTGATTATCTGAGCTTCCTCTGTGATTGACGTCCCTCCTTTTTTCTTATCTCCCCTCCTGAATCCTTTTACTTGCTGGAGCATGCTGAGGGTTTTTAAAACATAATAATTGAATCTTTCTTTTCTCCTCACAGAAAAAAGTCGACCCCTTCGTCAGCACGTTGCTATTGCCGCACCCCTTGAAGACAGAGATGAACAAAGTTTTAGTTTTCACTGAGGTAAAAACTTTAACTTTTCTTCCCCCTCAGCCTCGCTGAATCTTAATTTCATAGCCAGCTGATTGCGTGCCGTTGATGAATTGCTTTAATTGCGTCTGAACGTGATTCAGATGTGCAGAAGCACCTTTTTATTTGTCTGTAATGAATGAGCTCTGCTGTTTTGATCACAGAAACCTACAAGCAGGATTTGATTAATATTCCCATCGAGCCGCACAGGTTGTGGGCTGTAACTCAGATGTTGCATGTTAACGACCGTAATGAATGGGACTGGAGGGGTCTGCCAGACTCTGACACGCCCCACATCAGATTTAAATGGGCAGCGTTGTTCCTGTTTTCTCTGCAGGATGCTGATCAAGTGAAAGCTGCCCAGGAGAACGGAGCTGTGATGGCTGGAGGAGCAGAGCTCGTACAGCCGGTGAGTTGGTTAATAAACGTGCATGAAGAGTATATTTACTTTATACTATTAGTCCAAATAAAGTGTTTTTTTTCTTCGGATTTGTATTTCAACTGTACGATCATTAGAGCTTCTTGCAAAGTGCGTTTTTCAACAAGCAAAGCAAAGTTAATAAAAGCCGCAAGTGGTATTCATGCAGTCCAAGCTGCGTTTACAGTAAATGTTTGTTTAATTTTTAATTCACAGGAAGCAAAACTCCAGATGCTCTTTATTAAAATTATTCATGGTGGTTACGTTAAATGCTGATTATTTTATTTTATTTTATTTAACAGGAACACAGCATGTTAATGAACTTCAGTATAAAGTACAAATGCTGGAGTTAGCTGGATTGCCAATTTACATCTGTAGTCCCTTGGCAGGTAACAAACAATAAAAATAAAGATCAAAATAAAAAGGAAAGAAAGAAATGAAGAAAACAATACAATAATTGACAAAAGTGCAGTAACAGGCAGTATGGCATAAACGCTCAGAACCATATAAATGACACCCACATGTACAAATGATAGTATAAGTGTTAAAAAAAGGTTTGATGTTGAAGTTTGTGTGTGCACATTAAACACATCAACATGTCTGTAGTTTTCTGCAGAGGCTTGTGAGAAAAACAAAGTATTTCTTTAAAAGGAGTCTTTAAAGTTTAACACCACAGACAGTTTAAAGTTTGACCTGATCAGATTTTTTATTGATTTCCAGATCTTAGATGACGAGATTTCGGCAGACTTCTACCTGGCAGTGCCGGAGATACTGCCGAAGCTTTTACCGCTGAAAAACAAACTGAGGAAGAAGTTCCCAAAAAGCAAGCGAGGTAAGCTTTGTCCCGGTGTTATAATCTTTTCTGTAGAGGTATCTATCTATCTATCTATCTATCTATCTATTTATTTATTTATTTATTTATTTATTTATTTAAATGTATTTATTTATTTATTTCCTTTTTTTCCCGTCTTTTTTAGTTTATTTGTAGATCATTTAGAATCTGTTTTCTGTGGTCGGCTGTGTATCTGTGTGTTTTGATGCAGGTAAATGTTGTTTGGGGGGAAAAAAAATCTCTGTACAGTTACTGTTTTATTAAATATAGTCAATGAATAAAAAGACTTTCGAAAGACAAGTTTCGAAAGCAAAACGCCGTCGGTGCTGATCAGTTTGTTCCTCTTGCTGTCGTTCCTCAGGCTCCGTCGGCCACCAGATTGTGAGGATGCTGAAGCTGTTTAAATGGGGTCATGAGTACGTGGTGGAGAGCGACTGCTACGTCAGGACCCAGATAGCGACGGTACGTGTGGACAAACTGCTGCAGAGCAGACTGTGATCGTTGGGGCTGATGGTGAGCTGCGAGGACGTACATCTTTCTGTCAGCAGCAGCAGCTTAGAGGAGGCTCAGTGTCCAGAGACGAGGAAGTTTTACATTTCAAATCCTGCAAGTTAAAGTGTAAAAAGTTAAGAAATCTCAGAGTACAAGTTTGTATTCCAAACAGGGAACGTGGATGTAAAAAAACTGCACCCTGAGGAAGACTGTGGGGAATTTTGGGGGTTATTTAGGCATGAAATACAATTTGGTTTTACATTTGAGCTCCCACCAGGCTGCAGTCTGAATTGCCAAAGATGATAAAGTTTTTTTAAAAAGCAAAAACCAACAAGGGACTTTCAGTGATATTTTTTCTGATCACACATTTTGTACCATGTTCATGATGCTGAAAACACAGAATCATTCACCGTTTTTAAAAAGGAATATTGCAGTGTTCATTTTTGTTGCCCGTTAAGTTCCCAGGACTGATGCTGCCTTCACGTGCTCCTCGGAAATATCGTATTTACCGTAATTACGAGCTACGAGCTCATGAACGGCCCTCCAAAGTCGGAATTACGACATTTTTACGACATAATTACATTCATTTAATTGTTGGTTTTTTTTTCTTTCTTTTTTGTTTATTCATTTTTTAGTTGTTATTTCATTATTTTCATACTAATTTTCATGTAAATTTCTTTCATTGTCTTCTTTCATTGTTTGTTGCCTTCTACCCATGATTTTGAAAAAAATCAAGCCAATTTGCTCAGGTTTCAAAGGGTTAATGACTTTTCTTAAAAAAATTAAGGAAAAACCTTGGAAGAAATTGGTGAACGTGGCCCATTGCTCTTTGAAAGAGTGCACTTGCCTTAATAAACTCGATATTATCATGTGACATAAAATGGTCTCAAAATGACAAAAAGATCATTTATTGCAGTTATTTCTGGAACGTGTTAAGTGATTAATGTGGGCGGCCTACGAATGACAGATTTCAGAAATAGAAAATTTAGAAGTGATAAAAGACGAGAAAAAACAAAATCCTGTTATATAAAATCCATTTTGTTTTACTGCAGTATTAATATTATTTCCTCTCCTCTGCACAGCTCGACATGCCCAAAGAGCAAATCTTTGCCAACCTGCAAACGGTCCTGATTGATGTTTGCTCCCACCGACCGGCTAAAATGGGTACGTCCACCAACAACCGATAAATCACCACACACGCGCTCCACCGCTGATACAGACTTCTGACTTCAGGGCTGCTCGTCCTCTCTCCGCAGCAGCTGATGAACTCGCTCTAACTGTTTTGACAGCTCTTTGGGATAAAATAGCACTTTGCTGATTGATTTTTATTCGCCAGAATGGTTGTTGGAGAGAAAATCTTTGAGTATGTTCCAGCTTTTATCTGCTGGCTGGTTTGAGTTTCCCTCTCCGGTTCAGACTGCAGCTCCGCAGTCAGACTGATGGAGTCAGCAGGGAGACAACACAACTTCCAGCCTTTTTTGTGATTTTTCCAGGTTTATTGATGCATTTTCTAAATCAAGAGTTTGAACTTTTTATTTTAAACCTAAAAAATGTAGCGAGTAGTCCAGTCAACATTTCAGTGGTAGCTAGTTACTGGATTCATGCACCCAGAGGTGGAGAATTTAACCGTTTTATTGAAAAACAACTAATTTGTATTTTAAAAAAGGGGATAAGAAGCGGCTGACGTGTCCAATGATACCATTATCATTGCTGTTAACCCTTTAACACCTGGATAGACAGTGTTTTTCTCGTGCTGGATTCAGACGTCTTTCACAAGCATTGAAACCTCTAATATAATTATTTGGTTTGATTTCTTCCAAAAAGATAATAAAACAAACTGAGCAACTTGGAAAGAAATGTCCCGCACAAAAAATTAGAAAAAAGTGACAGAAAGAATGACATGAAAATGTCCAGAATATTGTATTTATGTTTTTTTTAATTATATATTTATAATTATGTGATTGTTTATTATCTGCGTTTTGTGTTCACCCAAATCACAGTGTTATTATTATCATGATAATATATTTATATTATATTTATATTATTTATTTATTTTTATGATTAGGTAATGTTTTAGAGAACTTTGTCTGTCGTGACAGAAAATTGTCTTAGACGCGGCTCAAAACAGATTCAAACATTCAACATCGAACAAACATACAGCATGAGTTAAAAAAAAAAAAAATATATATATATATATATATATATATATATATATATATATATTATTATCATTATTATTATTATTATTATTATTATCAGGTTTGCATCTAAACTGCCTTATCATCCAACACTAATGTAACACCAGCAAAAATAATGTGAACTTTATGTTCCCTGTGATGAATCACACTACTCTGCTTTTTTAAAAATGCACAGCACTGAATGGAAACTGATGGCTGTACAGAGAGAAAAGCTACTCAGCACAATTACAAAAGACACAAAAAGTCAATGAAAAGCTGGAAAAAGAGCCCAGTTCTGGTCCTTTAAACACTGAATGGGGCTGACCCCAGACTGGCCCGACGGCGCCCGTCTCCGTGCTCGTATAAACTGACAGCATTTTCAGGATGTTGGAGTTCAGTCGTTTGTGATCTTCTGTTCGTTTGCTTCGCTTCCCGTTCGATAATAAGATGCGGGGTGTAATCATCGGCTAATGGACCCTCATTAGAGGGAGAGGCTTAAATGATGTACAGTATAATTGATTCTGAGTCTGCTAAATAAAATGTCATTAACAGTGCCGAAGTAAAGCGCAGAGCTTTCAGAAACGCTGATCGAGGACGCTTTGAAACCGTCGGCCCTTTGTGACCTGAAACTTCTCATATCAACAACTCTTTACTTTCCCTTTTATCTCCGATCTCATCTGAGGACCGTGTTGCCACTTAGGCACTCGTCTCCTCAGCCGGCCACTGAAATATGGGTTTCTTACCCGAATTTCCTTGAAGGGTTATAGATTGTGGTCTGACCACAAACGAAATTTACCACAGTTTGAAGAAAATCTCCTCGTTCATGCTGACTTAAGTAAACATGCTCGGATGTCTGTTATATTTTAAAAAAACGTGTTCACATCACCAGATTTTTATTCAAGCGTCTCATTGACTACACCCTCTGTGTGGTGCATTATCCCACAATGCCCCTGTGAAAATATTGATCCTTGATTTTGAGCCTTTTTTGTTGAGACCTGTGCAAATTAGCTTCATATCTTTGAGATACATAGGTTAAGGGCAATGAGCAACTTGTGAAGAAATTAACCAAAAAATTGCAAAAATAATTTGAAAAATATACAAGAAAATTACCTGGAAAAAACAAACAAAAATTCAAAACAATGAAAAATGAAGAGAAAGGTGCAAACAAACAAAAAAACAGGAAAATTATCCAATATGTCAATATATAACAACTAATTTTAACCATTTTTACCGATACTGATATCAATATATCCACTTTTCCTCATTTTAGTGATCAGTTTTCTTCTGTAGTGGAATTTAAATCTTATTATGCATAATGTTATCATGATGCCCCACCAGCAGATGGAGACATAAAATACAATTATTTTCAGTGTATGAAATATTCATACATTGTGCAAAATAAGAAAAATACATCAAGTTTGGGATCAGCTTAAAACGGCAGCGCTGCGTCGCCTGAAGTCAGTTAAGACATTCCAATAAAAAACAATAAAAGCAATATCAGCAGCAGCAGCAATAGCAGCAGCAGCAATATCAGCAACAGCAATACCAGCAGCAGCAGCAGCAGCAGCAATAGCAGCAGCAATATCAGCAGCAGTAATAGCAGCAGCAATACAGCAGCAGCAATAGCAGCAGCAGCAGCAGCAGTAATAGCAGCAGCAATATCAGCAGCAGTAATAGCAGCAGCAATATCAGCAGCAGTAATAGCAGCAGCAATATCAGCAGCAGTAATAGCAGCAGCAATGCAGCAGCAGCAGCAATAGCAGCAGCAGCAGCAGCAGTAATAGCAGCAGCAGCAGTAATAGCAGCAGCAGTAATAGCAGCAGCAGCAATAGCAGCAGCAGCAGCAGCAGTAATAGCAGCAGCAAAAGCAACAGCAACAATAACAGCAGCAGCAATAGCAGCAGCAATAGCAGCAGCAGCAGCAGCAGCAGCAATAGCAGCAGCAATATCAGCAGCAGTAATAGCAGCAGCAGCAGCAATAGCAGCAGCAATACAGCAGCAGCAATAGCAGCAGCAATAGCAGCAGCAGCAGCAATAGCAGCAGCAATACAGCAGCAGCAATAGCAGCAGCAATAGCAGCAGCAATAGCAGCAGCAGGAATAGCAGCAACAATGGCAGCAATGGCGGCAACAATACAGCAGCAGCAATAGCAGCAGCAGTAATAGCAGCAGCAGCAGCAGCAGTAATAGCAGCAGCAGTAATAGCAGCAGTAATAGCAGCAGCAGTAATAGCAATACAGCAAGCAGCAGCAACGGCAGTAATAACGGCAGCAGTAATGGCAGCAGCAATAGCAGCAACAGCGGCAACGCAGCAACAGTAACAGCAGCGGCAGTAATAGCAGCAAGTAATAGCAGCAGCAGTAATAGCAACAGCAGTAATAATGGCATGGCAGCAGCAATAGCAGCAGCAGTAATAGCAGCAGTAATAGCAGCAGCAGTAATAGCAGCAGCAGCAGTAATAGCAGCAGCAGCAGTAATAGCAGCAGCAGCAGCAGCAGCAGCAGTAATAGCAGCAGCAGCAGCAGTAATAGCAGCAGCAGCAGCAGCAGCAGCAGGTCTGCGCTCACAGCTTCAGTTTAAAGTGCTCGCAGTAAACTTGCAGTTTTATTCTGGATGATCCCGTTGGGACTCTTCACCGTTCACCCTGCAAATGTTAATGCTCTGCTGAACGCTCCCGGTTGCAGAGAACGTCCTCTGCGCTACGGTGAAGCGTCTCACTCGGTGGCTCGTTCCGGCTCCCTGATTTTTATCGCCGGGCGAAAGAGGCCGTGCGTCGAGCCGGGCCACCTGGGCTTTTCTGAACTCTGTCAGCGGAGCGTCCTCTTTGAGTTTGTGCCAGCGAGCATTATGCAGCAGCTAAACTCCCCGGCAAGAGGTGCACATGCTCTCCGGGCAGAATTTAATTTCCTCTGCACCCAGTAGTCAAGGATCAGAAGATGTGAATACCTAATGTTAACTTAAATACCTGAGCTTTTTTTTCTGTATTTCCATTAATGCCTTTTACAGAGTCATTACGACAGAAGCTCATGTCTGCAGCGTGGGCAGAAACAAGAGGAAACTGCAGAGAAATGCTTAAAACTGAGAAAAAGAGCAGTGCAGTGCCACGAGTGGGTGAGAGGGGAAAGATAAACCCCACAGGGCTTATAGGAATATTCATGACAAAAAGCACAACCATATGCTGATAAATAAAGACCTGAATGCAGAAAATCGGAGACAACAATGCTGAAACAACTATTTATAAGCAAGTTAAAAGTAAACGTGTGGGAGAAATCAAAGACTGCAGGGAATTTGTGCATGTTTTTAAATAAAAGAGACGCAGGATGTGTGTGTGGGTGAGAGATGGAAGGCGGCTGTTTAACATAATCTCAAGAAAACTGATGCTCAGCCTGATACGTATTAAAACTCTTTAAACGCCTTATTCGTTTTATTTTCAGCTTTGTTATCCAGGGAGACTCGGGCTGTTTTATGAGCTAAATAACTTTTTATATCACATATTTTTTTACTTTAATTGTGCATCTGGTGCAGACAGGTTTACCAGGACTACAATGGTCCGATAAGAGAAGTTGGACATTATTCAGACAGTCTGCGATGGACGTTTGTAACTGAATGATGCGACAGAAAAAACCTAAAAAAATAAAGTTTCTTCTCTTATTTTTATTTCTTGGCACAAGCAGCAGCTTTGGCCATTTGGCATTATGTTTAGGGTTGTCTGTCCGTCCCGTTCAAATGCGATATTTCAAGAACGCGTTAAGGGATTTTCTTCAACTTTGGCACAAACGTTCATGTGGACTCAACAGTGAATTGATAAGATTTTGGATGTCATAGGTCAAAAGTCAAGGTGACAGTGACCTCTTCTGTTTCATTCTTGTGAACGCAATATCTCAAGAACAACTCGAGGGGATTTTTTTTCGAGGGAATTTGGCACAAACGTTCGGTTGGACTCAACAATGAAGTGATTAGATTTCAGTGGTCAAAGGTCACTGTGACCTTGGGACAGTCTGGTTCTTGTGAACATGATATCTCGAGAACGCCTTGAGGTGATTTCATCAAATTAGGCACAAACGTCCACTTAGACTCAACTATAAACAACGAACTCCAGATATATTTTGAGATACATAAAATAGGTTCTCTTTAGGAAACAATATTTTTTTTCTGCACAAAGTGAAATCATTTATGTGAAAAAATCTTAAAGTTACATCTACTGCTTCTCTCCTAATGGGGAAAAACAAACAAACAAACAAACAAACAAACAAACAAACAAAAAACAGAAAATTCACTTGAGATATGATTGGGGTTTCTTTCTGAATGCTGGATAACATTTTTTATTTTTGGATTTTAAATCTTTAAAAAAAACAAACAAAAAAAAACATTTCCAGATATGTTTTGAGACATTTCGACTTCTTATGTTTTTTCTAATTTAAATATTATTTTGTATTTGTTTAAAATAAATCCTTGAAATTTCTCTCCAACACCAAGGAGAGAAAACAACAGTCTCGAAAAAAAAAAAATGCTATTATGCAAAACCTAATATCACTGAACTCTACGTTTTTTGTTTTATTTCCATTAGTCTGATCTGTGTGTTTTTGATCATGTCTTTCTCACAGCATCATCTTACAAAGTGTTCTGTAGCTTTTTTAAACATGTTATTTGACTTCACACCTCCGTCTTCCACCACATGAAACCTCTTTATGATGACACTCTTCCTCCTCCTCCTCCTCCTCCTCCTCCTCAGGACATTTCATCGAGCGGGCGATCATCGCCAGTCACACCAGTGAAGCTGTGTGGTTCAAGAGCGAAGACGTTTTACCGAAACCGGCAGAGCAGGAGCAGTGACCCGTCCTCAGACTGTATATACGTATATTCACTGTGTTCAGTAAAGTATTTGTTCTGAGTTTGGCTCCTGAGTTTCTGTCTCTATTGTTAAAAAAAAAAAAAACATCCCAGGAGAGTTAAAGCAGGACAAAACAAGGTGACCAGGAGAGAAAAATGACTTTTATTAATAATCACCTGCAGGAAGCTACAGCCCATAAATCAGCTGATGCTGCTGTTGTTTTTTACAGGACGTCTGGAGGTCCATTAAAGGTCTGACAAAGGTTTGTGTTACCTTAAGTAACACTGATAAAAGTATTTAAAACCCAGCTCTGTACTCTCATTCAGAGAAAGTTTGGTAGCACACTGTGATGAGTTTTTAGTCAACACTCGTAACTTGACTCGTGACTTGTCTGGCCTGACTTTTGACTTGCAAGTAATGATAAAAATAAAGACAATAAGAGCTAATTTTGTGTTTTTTAGGGGGATTTTTTAAAGGGAGGGGGTTTAGGGGTTTATTTTAGTATTATTATGATAGCTGTTATTTATTTTTTTCTGTTGAGATTCTCTCATTGTCTTCTTTATTTGAATATGATTTATTGATATTTAAAAATAAGGCTGTAATTGGTATTAAATGACAAATTAATCCGTCAGATCTTAAAAAATGCTTGTACATGGAAAGTAGGATTTTACAAATCTTTTTTTTCTGATGTTGCATCGTAAAATCTCAAAATAATTACCAACATATATTATTCTTATAAATAATTTAATAAATTCCTTTTCTGAAACTTGTCATGATGGGAATCCAAGCAGTGAAATCTCACATGCGAAAAACAAAATTGCCAAGAAAATTGGACAGAATTGGCAGATATCTCCCAATTCTGTTGGTAAACCAAAAGTATACCTTTATGATGATATAATATATTCACTGTGTTCTATGTATTTTACTCAGAAAGGGTTTTTTTTTTTCAACATTTGATGTAGATAATCTAACATTTTCATGTTTTATGTCATACCAGATATTTGGACAAAATACAGTTGTCCTTCGATTTTGGTTTTCAGAAAATTTGTCTTAAACTTTATTCTGAGTGGCTTTTAAAAAGTATTAAATTTATCTGGCCTCAGGCTGCAGGAACCCTGATTTAGTCTGTTTTACTCACAGTATAAAGTCGGGTGCAGTACTGCCTCCAAACACCAGGAGGCAGTGGTGACATACTGGGCTGCTCACTCCTGCAGAGATGAATTTCTGCCACCTGTTGCAGCTAAAATCATCAGAAATACAGATAAATAATGATGCCAAAGGAAAAGTTTGATCTTGTCTTCTCTGAGTTTTTTTCTCAATAATTCATAAAGACACGTGGGCCGATGAACTTATTGATTTGTATAACAGAGTTGTTTTCTTTCATAATTTATAAACGGTCTTGCAACCTTGTTCACAGTCTGTGGCCTCGCAGGTTTGAGGAAGACAAACAAAGCTTGAAAAGTTGCTGAAAATGCCCCTTGAACATTTCTCGTCGGTGTCTCTCTGCTCTCTGAGTCTTGAAGGACGAACTCAATGATGGAGATTTATTTAGCAGAGAGTCCAAGGGGGTTTTACTGAGTCCCGTGTGATGTCTTAACTCCCAAAATACAAATTTTAGGTTATTTTTTAATTAATTTAAGTCCTTGAGTTTAAAGTCCTCCAGCTGTTTTTCCTGAACCGAACGGTATATTTATTAATTCATGTTTAGGATAAAAAGCCTGAAGTTAAACCAGTGAATTTAAACTTTAACTGAAACTTTTTTTTGTAATATTAGTTTAATACTCTTGTAGCTTCTTCCAAACCCTGTTAACCCTTTGAAACCTAGATCAGCATAAGTTTTCTTGTGCTGCTTTCAGGTGTCTTTTACAAGTATTTAAACCATTGAAACTTGACCAAGTTTGTTTTATTTCAGTGGAAAAAATTGTGAAAAATGCAATGTAAGAAATGTCCTGCAACAAAAAAATTGAGGTCTCATTATAATTTAAGTAATTAAGTATAATTTACAATTATAATTTAATTTAAGTTATGTGAATACATTCATTATTTAACTTAATTTTTTAGCAACTTTTTTCCAACATGATTTTATTTTTTTATGTTTTTTGCTAATTTGTTCCTTTTTGCTTCATTTTGCATAAGTCATTTCTTGTACGTTTTTTTTTTTTTTTTTACAAATATGCTAATTTTGTGCCATTTCTTATTGCCTTTTCCTCATACTTTAAAAAGAAATCAAGCTGATTTGTTTCAAAGAGTTTAGGACAAAATTTGCCTAAAAGCATTATTTCTGTGCTCCCAGGTGTTAGTATGAGCTGTTAACAACACTCAGCTTGTCTCTCTGAAGGTAACACATGATATTTGATGTCCCTGAACCACAGCGAGAGTCGATGTCTTTTCTAACTGTGTTGAATTAGTATACAGACGGTTTCGCAGGCGTCCTCTGCTGCTGTGCAGGTTGATATTCAGTGTAAGATGGAGATAAGTCGGAGCTTTTATTGGTCCCTGTGGGGAGATCAGGCTGTTGCTGCAGCTAATGTAATAGGATTTGGCAGATAAAAGAGAGTCACTATAGAACGAGGCTATGAAAACTGCAAATAATAAAAATGATGAAACTGACTCCTGTTGACAAGCAGCAGCTTTAGAAAAGTTGTTGCTGCCAGTTTGACTCTTATGTTTGCAATCTCTCTATAATGTCCCTCTGAGTTCTCATTGTGTCGTTTTCTTTTTGTTGTTTCAGACGTTTTTTTGCACGTCTGTCATTCTGTGAAGAAGTTTATGTCCTCTGAAGATGTGCAGGTTTCTTTTTATTTTCCACCTGTAAAGTGTTCTTACTTATTGCCTTTTTCCCATCTTTTTGAAAGAAATCAAACCAATATGCTCTAAAGGTTTAAATTCTTATAAAAGGCGTCTGAATGCAGCACAAGGAAAGCGGTGTCACTCAAAGAGTTAATACTTTGCACTCAAATGTCAAGAGCTGGGACTGAATTAATCAACACGACTAAATGCCCGTATAAATTGCTTTTAAATCGGGAAAAAAAAGTGGTTTGGGGGGTTAAGTTTCACTTTAAAAAGAACTGTGAAGGACAAAAAAGTAAAAAAACAAAAAAAGTACCTCTAAACGTGGATTGACCAACAAATAACTAAAGAAAATACCTAATAGATGTTATTTCTCTCTTAACCCTTTGAAACCTGGATCACTGTCAGTTTTCTTGTGCTGGACTCAGATGCTCCTCACACGCATTTAAACCTTTAAAACCTGAGCAGTTTGGTCTGATCTTGTTTGAAAAAATAAACAAAAAACAGTAAGATGTGAAAAGAAAACAAGAATCATTAGAATTTTTTAAGGAAAAATGTCCAGAAACATATTATATTGCAATACCTTCAAAATGTTACAGAAAATATTTTATTTTATTTTAAAAGGTTTTTTAATTTTTAATTGCTTTTTTAAAATTTATTTATATTTTTACTTTTCTTTTATTGGTAATTTTCAGTTATTTTTTTCACAATTTTTCCTTTTGCAAAATCTTAGATTATTTCTTAACTCTGTATGTTGCTTTATTCCAATGTTTTTGAAAGAAATCAAGTCAATTTGCTCAGGTTTCAAAAGGGTTAATTATTACTGTGGAAATGTCTCTGTGGTGATAACCGGAGTTTACCCTCCTCATTAAATCTGACCTCACTGTGAGAATAATGTTAGATTACCAGCCGACTCCACATGAAGTGTCAAAATAATGACAGTTAAATCAGAGAAAACACTAATTATTCCGACTGATTTCTCATCACGTCGTCTCCTCGGAGTCCCGGCACGGAGGTCAGGGTTCACTCAGATCTGGGTCCAGTTTTTAAATAGTTTCGGGCTGCAGACAGCGGCAGCTTTAAAGCAGCAGTAAGAAACAAAACAAAAGAAAACCTGATTCTGATCCCTGTTTTTGGCAGAGGACAAAAGGGCCGAGTGGAGATCAGGTTACGGCCATGTGACGCTGAGGAATCTCAGTCCTGCACTCCGTCCGATTAAACATTACACTCTGCACACATCCCATAATACTCCACAGTCATTATACAGACATCAGCTGAATTAAACACCCTGGCAGCCACGATGGATGAAAAATAAGTCCGGCAGAAACCAGATTGTAGTACTTTATGAATGCAATATGATATTAATATTCACTGGAAATCTCCACAGAGTCCCCACAGGATTATCACTGGGGATAAAATAAAATACACCCACATGAGTAACATAACAATACTTAAACTCACACTTAAATCTATGCAGTGTATTGAGTATTTTGTATAAATATACAGTATTAATAAAGGTAAACATTAAATGAAGTTGAGTAAAACCAAATTACCATGAGCTGTGTGTTTGACAGTGAAGTAAAGTGTATAAAAGTACAATTAAAGTGTCTTTCGGTTACTTTAAACTCAATATTAAGATATTTTAAGTGTTTAAATGACACAATATAATATAGAAAGTAGAATAAATCAGAAATGAAGCACATTTTAAAGTTTGTAAAACACAAAATCTGAGTATTCAGCTGATTGTTTTCTCCCAAACGTGTCCACTTTGAACGTTTACTTGTCTAAAGATACATTAAATCAAATTTATTTTTTCAGGGAACTTAAGTTAGATTTTTTTTAAAAAAAAAAGCATCTATTGTAACAGTCACATCAGAGAAACCTACAAAGATTTTTTTCCCACATTTGTAGTTACTTTGTGTCTCTGTGGGTTTTTGTCACTTTTGCAGTTGATTTGTCACTTTTTAAAAATAGTTTTATGTCTCTTTTTTTATCGTTATTTTGTCTCTCTGAGCTTTCCCCCCTTTTTGTAGTATTTTGTGTCTCTTTGTTTTTAATTACCCTTTTTGTAGTAACTTTATGTATGTTTATGGTTTTTTTTGCCACTTTTTGAAATTGTTTTGTCAGGTTTTTTAGGCCATTTTATAGTTATGTTGTGTGTCTTTGTGTTTCTTTCTTGTTTTAAAGTTCAATATAATCACTCTGAACTCATTAGGCATTTCACATAAGAACACAATAACATTACAACAAGGCTCAGTATAGAGGATAAAATGTCATGAAGTGGGATAAAATCTTCATAAAATCCACACAGGAGACTTTTAAAGATAATACAGAGGATAAAAACACAATAAAATAATATAAAGTCACATAAACACACCATGAAAACTTACAAAGATATGTATAAAGTACCAAAAATACACTAAAGGTCCCTAAATCTGATCAAATCTAAAACAAGAACATTATCAGTCAGAATCGGGTTGTATTTAAGTACATTTACATATACAAGGAATTTAACTGAGCGATTTGTTGCCAAACAATTTACAAAGAGGAAAAATAAAAAATAAAAAACAGATAAAAGTAAAAAATAAAATAAAAATTATAAGATAAAATATAGAAGCAATATTAAAAAATATATTACCAAAAAATAGAATATACAGAACACAAAGTACATATGGAGTATACTGTATATAGCCTAGAGTGTATTAGTATTTGGAGTATATATAAATGTGTTGAAATATGATAAAGAAAAATGTGTGATTTATTATTTTTGTAAAGAATGAAAAATAAGATTAAGATGATGAAACATTTGTGTCTCCTCTCTCATGTTTTTAATCCCTGAAGGAGCGGAGTGACCCATCATGTGAGATTATGTGTCCGCGAGGAGGGCGGTGGAGGTGGAGGGAGGTGCAGCGGCGGAGAGGTGGGACGTCCTCCTGGAGAGAGGAGGGAAGGACGAACAAGAAAAAAAAGAAGAAGAAGAAGAAGGAGAGGGAGTGGGGGTGTTTGGGGAGGACAAGAAGCCCGCTGCACCGCAAGAAGTGAGTCCAAACACCGCGCAACATTGACCGCAGGAGCGCTCAAAGTCCCGCCGCCGTCATGCGCCTCCGCTTTTAAAAGCGTCCCGGCTGCTCCTGCTCCTGCTCCTGCTGCTCCTGCTCCTGCTGGAGAGTGCACCTTGCTGATTTATTTTGTGGCAGAGTTTTGTGGCGGACCGGCAAAGCAGAGCAGGCGGAGAGAAGCAGGAGGAGGCGGAGGAGGGGGAGGAGGAGGAGGAGGAGGAGGAGGAGGAGGTGGATACTTCTCCAGGTTTCGGGACTGCGCTGCATTCCTTCCCCGGAGCGCAGCGCTCAGGAGTCGGACCCGGTGCGCTCCGTCTCCCCGCTCCTTTTCCTTCAAAGATTCCTGGATCTTTTCTTGGTGGTTTTCTCGTGCATCGGGACATCAATAATGCACGCAGAGAGCCGCCTGAGCTAGAGACGACAAACACAAACACACCGCGCGTTTCCTCCGCTCTCTGGATTTGGATTTAAAGCCTTTTTTTTGGCTGCGAACATGGGTGCATGGTGGATATTTGTTGGCGCTCTGGCCGGGATCCTCGCCGCCCCCCGAGGGATACATGGTGAGTATTTTTGGTGTCTTTTCTCTAAACCAGTTGTTCGAGGTTGTTATGTAGGTCAAGGGTTATCAGAGACCACCATGCACGCTCACACCACACCACAGACCCCAAATTTAAGTAGATTTCGCTCCATTTTGGCCACTTTATTAGCGCTGAATCACAAATGTGCTCAGAGGAATCCTCAAAGTTGCGGTTTACTGCTGCTATTTGGAGCAGCTTCTATTGATCCAGGCAGCAGCAGTGAATGTAATTCATTCCTCAAGTTGCCCAGGACATCCTGGAGCTTTCTCAAGGACCCCTGGAGGGGTTCAGGACCTGCTGTGAGACCCCCTGAGCAGGTTGTTGTTTCCCAGCAGTGAGAGCACAGACTGAAGTGTCATTCAGCTGCAGGATGCGCAGAGTTTCCCAGAGGAGAAAATCGGTGAATTTAAAGTTTCATATCACACAAAAATGATTTTTTAAAGGATTTCCTGAATGAGTGCTCTCCACCTGGGAGGAAATATTGATCCACGTTTGGAGATTTAGCTGTTTGTGATGCTGAGAAAGCAGCGCCAGTTACCCAAATTAGTCTGATTTGTGCAGAAGACATTTATTAGGTTGTTTGCAGGAGAAAAGACGTGCTAAAATGGACTGCATTTGTTTCAAAAAGTGCATCTTTTATGGTTACTTGTTCCCTAAACAATATTTCAGTGACTATATTTTAAGATGAAGCTAAGACACTAAAATCCAGCCTTTGCACTGCTGTTGAGACAATCGTTGCATGTGTACGAGATGCTTTATTTAGCCTGTGCTCATACTGGCATCTTTTGATCAGCAAATCCGTTCTCACTGAGATGGACGTAAAAACAAACTTTAAGCTTTTGGAAAACTTGAATCATTTCACTACAATCAGCCATAAATTCTTCCTTTCTCAGCCTCACGTTCAGGACTCTCTTATCTTAAACTCTAATTTAACAGTTTTTGAATGAGCGCCTCCATGTGAGAGGATTTTGCTTCTGTTGGATGTCATTAAGCAAATATTTAACTGTTTCTGATGATGAGAAAACAGCACTCATACTCATATTAGTAAGATTTACACAGAAAGCATTAATAGTTAATTTTCTGGTGACAAGACATGCTAAAATTGGGCTTGACAGTGAGAGTTTCTCCGGTATTATTATAATTATTATTATTATTATTATTATTATTATTATTATTATTATTATTATTATTATTATAGGGGTTACCAGCGTTTATTCTAATACCGGAAGCGCTGCCTATAACACGGAGCGATAGATACAGCAGGATTAGACCAATCACAGTGCAGTTTGCGCCAGATGACGTATAGATTACGTAAGCGGATACAAAGCGTCGGCTCGTCTTCCGATTGGTGGACAAGACCGAAACAAACCGCTGACCTCTCCAAAGGAACCATGGGAAACCAATATGGCGTTTAGCATCGACGCAAATGTATTTTTATCATCGAAATATTGATAAAATATGGACGGAAGACAGCCAGTATCGGATCTATCATAATGGATTTATTGAACACCGAACTCCAGGGCGGGATACCGGCGCCTCTGAAAGAGCCCCGATGTCCCGGAAACGTCCGTCTGAGCGGCACAGCCCGCAGCTTTCACCGCCGAAAAAAGTAAGACGATCTAAGACGATATAGAAAAAACTATAATTGGTAAATATAGTCTATTATCGATGTTTAGGATTTTTGAATCGATTCTTAATTGTTAAAAACGAGAATCGAGATTCTTATGTGAATCGATTTTTTCCGCCACCCCTACTTTCTGATGCTGCGAAGCTGCGTCAGTTATACAAACTAGTCCGATTTGAGCAGAAAGCATTGATTAGGTGGTTTGCAGGAGAAAAGACCTGCTAAAATTTGTTTTTCAAAGTGCAAGTTTTTAGGGTTCGTCTTCTCCAAACAGCGTTTCAGAGACTGTAATCCAAGCTGGAGTCAGGGCACCAAAGTCCAGCCTTTGCACTGCTGCTGAAACAAAAGTTACATCATGTAACTTAAATGTGTTAAAAACCTTACTTAGCCCAAATTTAACAAGATGTCCTTACATCTCGTGATCTGCAAATCAGCTCTTAATGAGTCTGTGGAAGAGCACCCTCAACCTGAGAGAATATTTGCATCTTTTCTTCACCATGAAGTTCAGATTTAACTCTTTCTGATGGTGAGGAAGCAGCACTTTTACTCAGATTACTCAGGTTTGTGCAGAAAGCGTTGATCAGATGATTTGCATCCGAGAAGACATGTAAGAACCGGGCTAAATTTGGTTAAAAAGTGAAAGTTTTTCTGGTTAAACAGCATTTCAGTGACTATATTTCAAACTGGAGTTCAGATGTTGATATCCAGCCATTGAAATGCTGTTAAAACAACAGCTGCATGGGATGTGTTAAAAACACTTTTAGCCCAAATTATAAAGGACGTCTTCACATCTCATGATCTGCAAATCAGTCCATGGTGAGACAGAAGTGAAGACAAACTTTGAGATTTAAGAAAACTTGAATCATTTCGCAACAATCAGCCATGAATGCTGCCTTCCTCAGCCTCACAGCGAGGACTTACATCACAAATAATAACTTAACAGGGTTTTTTTAATGAGCGACCTCCACGTGAGAGGAAGTGAACTAAAACCTTAAAATCAGTTTTAGATTTAAGAAAACTTGAATCAGTCAGCCATAAATGCTGCCTCTCTCAGCCTCAAAACCAGGACTCTTTGTCCTCTAAATTTGGTTAAAAAAATGAACGTTTTTAGGGTTACTTGTTCCCTAAACAGCATTTGAGTGACTATATTTCAAGCTGGAGTCAGGATGCTTGAGTTTTTACTTAATTCTGGTAACTTTTTGTCAATTTTTTAAAAAGGTGTTTTTCACCCTATTCCAATGTTTTTGAAATATTTGCTCAAATTTCAAATATTCCCTTTTTAAAAAAAACTTAATTTCAGGTAATTTTCTTTTTTTCTTTGTTTTTTCTTGTGACTTTTTACTCATTTCTGGTAATTTTTCTGCCATTTCTTGTAAAGGTGCTCGTCGCCGTCCTTCGTTTTTGAAATAAATTAAGTTCGGACTTCAAAAGGTTGAAACTTTTTTGATGGTTATATTTAAACTTGAAGTTGAAAAATGCTTTACATCGACACACAGTCATTTAAATGCTGCTCTGGCAGCAGTTTTATGTCCCTTTAGACATTTATATCACCTCAGTTAAGCCGAAAGTATCATCTGTAGACCTTCAAATCCCCAAATCAATACCTCATGGGATGGAAGGGCAGTCGAACTTCACAGCCAGTTTGAGGGAGTCTAAATTAAAGATGAGCCATGCTGGAATATTTTAAGTTACATCAAAAATACACTATTCAAGCTGTCAATATCTACCGAAAATAATCTCTAATCAACTCCCTGGATGATTCTGCACATGCTCACAGCCACATCCAGCAGTAAAGGCATCTGAAAAGCAGAGAAACGCTCGCAGTAACCTTGTTGTCTGAGTTGACCTGTTGTGAGTTTACACTTTCTTTAAATATCCCGACACGTCTTTGAAAAGTGATCCCGCTCGTGGCCTCTGCGCCATTTAAATATTCATAACTCTGCATTAATCTGTAAAAGTCTGCCCATGCACAGCTTACAGTATTCCCACAATGCAGAGGACTCGTCAGGAGCAGAATCTAAAGCAGCCGTTACCGAACTGACCCACTCAAGGCTTCACTCGGCTCCTCAAATCAAACCCCGGCTTGTTAATATCACAGTCGGGTACCTGCGGGGAAGAGACGGGCCGCGCGTTCAAGTCTGGAGGGTGAATGTTTCTCTGCAGGAACACGACTTTTTACCACAATCATTAGCATCCTCTCTCATCCGTCTCGGCATGCATCCAATCAGCTCGGCAGCTCGCGCTTCATAATAAGATAAAATCCAAACTTTTTTTACAGAGACGCTCCCTCGCCTCCTCCTGATGAATACAGAGTACGTTGGCGATGGCAAGCGGAGCAAAGTAGTTATAAAAGTTGAAATGTTGTTGACGTGAAGCGCTGCTTTACGGATCGGATGCACGCTGAGACTTTCTGTGAAGTTTGGAGTCGAGTTTACCTCACGTTTTCAGATTCCTTTAAAGGTCCAGTGTGTCGGATTTAAAAGGCACAAACAATATTACACAGTGACTATAAATACATTTTAAAAAGGTATGTCTAAGTGTGTGACTGTGAAAGGGTTAAAATAACAATTGAAAAACTGCTTGGATTTTTTTTTTATTTGCATATCCCCAAATCAGTGCGGTGTGAGCTGCAATCTATGGAGTGCCTGGCTGCAGCATCACAAACAGTTAAATATTCATCTGATGTTGTAGAACAGAAACACAACTCTCCTCAGGTGAGGGCGCTCATTCAAAACCTGATAAAATGACAGTTTCTGGATAGAAAAGGACCCGACTGTGAGGCTGAGAAATGCAGCATTTTTGGCTGATTGCAGTGAAATGGTTCCAGTTTGAGCTTTGCCAAAAGTGGAAGTTTTGCTCTGTTTCTCTACAGATGCCAAGAGTTGCTTCATTATCTAGTTTCTCTGCGTAAAAATCTGTGGTAAAATATGTGCCGGCCTACATATCTCTCTTTTTTATGATGTTCTTTGATGCCTTTTTCTTTCAAGGCTCAGAGGAAAAGCCGCACGATGAAACTCAGTTAGAGCTCAATTATCAACAGTCGATGAGCCACTTAAGGCTCGATCACAAGAAAACCATCAAAAGAGTTTGATATCTCCAGATTCTGCTAACTACAAAATCATCTTGTGGAAACTGGCTTTACAATCTAAATCTGATCTCTGGTTTAATTTTCTGCCACATACCAATTTTCCAGTTGTTTCTTTCTTCAAAATATATCACAGCCAAACACGAAAAAGAGTAGAGTTACTCCATAAAAAAAATAAAATGGACAGAGTAACAGTGCCCCTGGTCTCTTTTGGAGAAACTCTGTAGTAGCTTTTCAAAGTATTTGTGTACTCAGTGCAGGTAAAGAGTACTTAATATGACATAGAGTTACATCCAGGTTTTGCCCACTCAGTCACCACAGCAAAAGCTGTAACGTGTTAGTCTTCAAAAAATATGTGTTTTTTTCATTTATATTGCAGAGTATTCCCATGCACCTTGGAAGCAGGTACATGGGAATACTGTATTGTAACATAATTACCTAGTCACGTACAAAAGCTGAAATATAATCCCACTTTTTGAGTGCGTCAGTGCAGGCGACAGCTGTAGCTGTCTGCTTTATTGTCATGAATGCGATATCTCAACAACAGCTTGAGGGAATATCTTCAGATTTGGCACAAACGTCCACTTGGACTCACAGATGAACTGATAGGTTTTGGTGGTGATTGAGTGTCATTGTTTGTATCTCTTGACTGTTTGTATGTTTTTGTGCTTGTTTTGTATTTGCTGTATTCTCATTAACATGATATTGCAAGAACACTGTGAGGAAGTTACCTCAAATTTGACAAAAACATCCACTTGGACTCAACACTGAACTGATACAAATTTGGTGGTTAAAGGTCAAATGTCACTGCAAAACCTATTTTTGGCCAGAATTCATACGCTTATGAGAAAATTTCACACAGAAGTCTTATAGTAAATAATGATGAAGTGATGACATTTTGAATCCAAAAGGTCAGCCTCACTGTGTCATTATTATGTTCTGCAAAAAGTCTTTTTCTGGCCATTATTTCTGTCATAACTCAGAAAAAGAAGTGGAGAAATTTGGTCAGATGCTCAGCTGATGACAGAAATTTTGGATGTCCTTCTTGACAGCGTTTACATGGTTGCAGATGTGTGTGAAGCTTCCACGTTTCAGATTTTGCACTTGTTTTTTTGCAGAAACATCCAAATCTGAAGCATTGTCCTCTGTCATGTCTGCATATGAGCCTGAACAGACGTGTGTGTACAACATATGAAGCAGTAGCTCAAGTTAAAATCTGCAGACTCACTCTTCGATGAAAAGACACACACAGTTAGACCCGCTGAATGCCTCAGAGTCGAACAGAGAGTTAATAATTGTTTAAAGTCTGAACTGTTGATGGTTTTCAGAAACAGTTTTCACAGCTTCCACTTCTGTATGCCGGCCCACAGCTGATTAAACAGCCAGATTATATTTTGCAGCGAACTCTGGAGATAAAGAGAGGACAGCGCGAGGCAGCAGAACACACACACATTCGCTCTCTCTCGTGTGAGAATAGCACTGTAACTGTACTCTTGTGTTGTGGACCATTACGGTAAATGTTTACCTCTCGCTGAACGTTTCCCCCCTGAGGCGTCTCAGATTTCTCCTGTCTGGTTTTGTGCGGCTCAGACCTCATAAGCGTGTCCGTCAGCGTGTCTGTGATTTCTTAACATTTAGCCTTCAAACTGAGCAGAGATAATCATCACCTCTCTGACATTTCAGTCTAAAGGTTGCATATATTTACTGTTTTTTTAAATTTATTTATAGACACATTAACGGAAACTGTTCATAATACTCTGAATCAGAAATATTTGTCAATTTAAGGAGTTGGAAGAGGTGCTGGATTCAGGTGCAGAGGCGCCACAGGTGAAAGTCATATCCAAGAATCAGGTTTCTGTGTCCATATTATGGAATTAAGTCACTTTATCGGGCATTATCATTACCAAGCCTCCCCTGCTTACAGCCAGCTACTGCACCATGATCACAGCACAGCTGAATGCCAGACGAGGGACCAAGTTGGCGATTCATGCAAGGCAAATGATTGACACGTTGTGAAAGATTAGAAGTTTGGATGCTGGATTAGCAGGGTATTTAACCCTTAGGGACTGTTTGGTGCATTTTACAAGCTTTTCATTCTTAATTTTTTAAAAATAATTTTGACTGTGTTCATGCGCATGGCATAATCTTTGGCAAGATTGTGTATTTTTGCTTAATCTTGTAAAACCCAGCTCAGCTTCTACAATAAATTTAAGAAACACTGTGGAAACTCATTCAAACTGCAGGTTTTGACCCCACAGCCATCAAAGCATGAAAACATGCATATTATTTCTGGGTGTCATTCTGGGCTTTTATCTTGGAATTTGTCATTTCACTATTTTCCACCTGATGATGTAGTTTTTACTATATTTAGCTTATGGAGAAAATACTTGCGGTTTCCACCGTCACAATCAATGTTGTTGCTAAATATTGACGTATTCCAGGCTGTGATAATCAAAAAAAATCTACTTTAAATTTTTTTTAAAAAATTACAAATTACAAGTCAAAAGCCCAGAACGACGCCCAGAAATAACACGTCATGTTTTTCTGCTTTGATGGCTGTGAGATCAAAATTTGCAGTTTGAATGGGTTTCAAAGGAGCATTTTTTGCACTAAACAGTATTAATGTAACAATTCAGTTTCCACAGTGTGTTCTAGACTTATTGTAGAATCTGAGCTGGATATTCCAAAATTTAACAAACAGACACAATCTTGTCTAAATTAATACCATATACATGAACTCAGCCAAAATCAAAGAATTGAAAAATGAAAAGTGTGTGAAATGCACCAAACAAACTTAAATTTTTTAACTACATCAAACTTTAACGCTTTCACTGAACATTCGTGATTTATGTGTCAGTGAAATCCAAATTCCTGCAACATTTTAACCTTTCTAAAGCATGACTTTGCTTCAAGACCAGGAGATTTTGAATATTTTTCTTCTTGTGTTATTCCTCCACTGGGATTTAGATTCTGTTTATTCACCGTTTTTCTCTGAATATCGACCGCTCTCAGAGTTTGACTACGCAGCAACACACATGACACCGAGGGTTTACAGGAACACATTTACATAATCCCTGTTTCCTGACGTACCGAAGGTGTGATCATGACTGGACTCTAATGTTTTCTGTCGTTCTCCCCCCTCCCTCTTTTCCCTCTCTCTCTGTCATCCCAGGAGCTTGTACCTACGAGGGAGCGCTGTATGCGGTAGGTGCAGCCGCCCTGTCTTGTCCTATTTCACCTCTCTAGTATCACTGGTTAAGATTTCCTCCCCGTTCGCTCACAGAATTAGGATCTCGAGTCCGTCTGTGAGGCCTAATGGGTATTTGCTCATGTATTATTCACAGGGGACATCACCAGGTTAGCATGACTGACGGCTGAAGCTGTATGTGTGTGTGTGTGTGTGTGTGTGTGTGTGTGTGTGTGCAGAGATAGGTGGTGAAATGCGTGTGTATTATCAGCAGCTGCGTACATCCTCTGTTGTCTGAGATGTACCGAGAAGATGTGTCTCATCTATAATGCATGCCTCATACTGACTTTGTGGATGATAATGACGATGAGAGGGAGCATGATGCAGCTCGGCGGCGGGCCCTGGCTGCTAAAAGAGGAGCCGTCGCCTCCCGCTGCTCCGCCGATTGAAGGTTAGGCTCTTTTTCAAAGTTCGGCAGAAGTTTGTGATGAGCTTTATTCCCGTGGCTCCGTTGGCGAACATTCAGGGCTTTGCTCTGAGTTGTGCTTTTGTTTTATAGTCTTTAAACCCTGCTGCAGGATCCTCACATCCTGGCTTGCGACTTATTTTAATGTTTAAAGTTGGTCGTGTTTGGCTGCAGGCTTTCAACTGATGAGAAGCCGCCTTGTTCCTCTGTGCAGGCTGCAGAGGATCGCCCGGTTGCACTTTAAATATAAGTTTGAGCTGGAAAAAGCGGAGTTTGAGACAGAGATGACTGTCACTATACTTTATAGATGCATTTCTATGAATGCAGAACATGTGCAGAACCAAAGAAAATTAACTTTAACCCCAGTTTTTACAAACTTTTAAAGTTCCCTACTTCACTGCTACATTCATTCTTCATTTATTATCCATAACAGCTTATTCTGTTCAGGGATGGACAGGTCACTATCACAGGGCGGACGCGTAGAGACAATCATTCACGCTCACATTAACACCAACAGGAAATTTAGAAAACCCGGAGAAAGTACAGTTTGCATGACACAGTTTGGCAGTATTGTAATGTTTTATCATCTGTTTTATCATCTGTTGCTGATAAGTTTCAGAGTGCAGCTGCATGAAAAAGCTGTTTGAAAAGTCTCAAATGAAGCTGAATTTCTCTGTGAACACTTTTTTTATTCAGCCAGTTGTTGAGATCAGTTTGTTTTGCCAAAAATGAAGAATAAATAAAAATATCCAAACCTAGTCGCTCAAAAATGTTGATATTGCATGTTTTTGCAAACCACAGATACATTTGCACATTATTCTGGAGCTGGTACATTGAAAGTTTACCTTTCAACAATGCTGCAGGTAATCTGTGGTTATGGTTAGGAGAAAAAAAAACACTTGGATATGGTTAGAAAAGTTTATGTTTTGGCTTTAAACACCAGTTTTGGGGGCACAATCCCAGCTGGAAAAACTGTGACTGGTTGCTTAAAAACAAGATTTGTTACCTAAAATGCTGCAGGAAACACAGTGATTAAAAAATATGCAAGTTTGGGTGCTAAAAACCTGCAGGAAACACAGTGACAGATCCCTAAAACACAATTTTGTCTGTGGTCTGTGGGCTCATAAACAGCCCAGGGTTAGTAAGAAACACCAATGTTTGGTGCCTAAAAGTTGCAGGAAACACAGCAATAGATCCCTTAAAAACATACATGTTTAGGACCTGAAAAGCTGCAAGAAAAACAATGATTTGGGTTTAAAAAACTTCTGGAAAAACAGCCACGGGGGTACTCAAAAACACCTGTTTGGTTCCCATAAAGCAGTGGAAACACACTGATGAGTCCCTAAAAACACTCACATTTGGGAGGTGAAAAACTGCAGTACACAAAGTGAGGGGTCTGTAGAAACACAGATATGAGTCCCCAAAAAACATGCAAGTTTGGGAGCTGAAAAGCCTCAGAAAAACACTAACTGGTGCTAAAAAACAGCCTTGTTTGGGGGCTTAAAATCTGCTGGAAAAAAGCATCATACGTATGTACAAATGTAACATTCGTAGTTTGCAGAAACGAACAATACTAACATTTTCTTTTGGTGACTGGGTTGAAATTTCTGCATCGCAGAAGAGGTGTGATGGTGGGTCGCTTTAAAAGCTTCTATTCCTGAATGAAATATGTATGGCAGATTGGAGTGGAGGGTCTTTGTGATGTTCTGAATGCTGTTTCAGGAGATTTTTCACCCCAAGGAGGGTAAAAGATGAAACGGTTAAAAGACATTCAACGTCAGCACAGGTTGCACTTTGAGGTGCTTCAGATGAAAGATATCTCTCTTTTTATTGGCCGAACCCGAGTGAAAGAATGAAATCTGCTGCTGTGCACTTTAGAAAAACACCACTTGTGTCTTGCAACAACTGGTAATCGCTCTTAAAAAGCCTTAAACACGGTTCTCAGAGGTTCCTGTGCAGAATAATGACGAAGTCCTGCTTCTTTCCTGCTGTGTTATCAGCATAATTACAGCAAAGCTTAAAACAGCGAGCAGTAACATACCTACAGCTACCTGCAGCCCTGTAAATGCACGGACACATCCTGCCTTCCCGCGTTACTAATCCCCCGGCTTTGAAGGGGGGTGATTGTTAGAGCGAAGATGTAAAGACAGAAATGTTTCAGTCAGTGTTTTAGGAGGGAAGGAGGAGCGGAGGAGGTGGTGGTGGAGGAGAAGAGAAAGGAGGAGAAGGGGGGGGGGTTATGGGGAAAAAAGGAGAGGGCAGGGAGACAGGTGGGACGTCCCGGCATGTTTGAACAGAGCCGGGAAAAAGGCCCTTCTGGAGTTCAAAGTGAAGAACTTCCCCCCCAACACCTGGAGTGGTGGGCAGATGGGAACAAATGGAAAAATAAAGAAACTCAGATTAAAGTGCAGCAGCCTCGAGGCCTCTCTATGCGGTAAAAATAACCGTGAGAGCAAAACCGCCTTCTCACACATGATCAGTGTCCTCTTTCTTCTTCCTCCAGACTTTTATTTGTTTTTTATGTGATTAACTTTGGTCTTCAGCTTGATTTATGCTCTGCGAACAAAGGTCATTATCATCATTCTTCACAGCTAAATTAAAAAAAGACATAAAAAGGCACAATTATATATGTGAGATGACATTTAAAAGGCATTTAAAACCACAGGGTCTGGGCATTTTAGGGCAATAAAACAGTGTTTTTCTCTTGCTCTCTAAGGTTTTTCTAACAATTTAAAAGGTTTTTCCAGAAAATAGACATTTGTTTCGCTTTAACTTATTAACATAAAGTAAAGGTTAATACAAATAATGGCTACAGAATAATGACTCATTGAGACTCTAGTCACAGCACAAAGGAAGTGGAGTGAGGATAGCTCTGTAGCTATCAGTCAGTAAAAGTCAAATTATTGTTGTAAAGATGTAAAGATAAGTTAGTCTGACTTGAATCTGAATAAATCAAATTTCTCGAAATTGGACAAACACATCCAGACATCCAGATAATTGGATCGGCAATCGGGCTACTCTGTCATGTAAGCACCTCAGTCGGACTTAAACTGGACTAATTCATTCTCTGACTCACTGGAAACTCAAACAGGAGTGAATGGCAATTGTAAACTTTCCCATTATATTAAAAAGCCAGGTCAGCAGATGTTTGCAGTGGAAAAGAGACTTTACATGTGCTTGAGGTACGTGGTTACAAGTGTTAGTGTTTTCTAATACTAAATTAGCATGTGCAAATGGGTTTTTAGAACAGCTTTACCTGCTAAATATAGGTGATAAATTACATATCCACTGCTAGTGAACACAGCGCTGCAGCAGAAGAGTCTGCCTTTTTGTCAGCTTGTGTGTGTGTGTTGTTTTGTTGGTGTGTCTGTGGGACGTCACGGACAGGCAGGAGAACAGGTAAACTGCACACAGCAGCAGGAACAGAGGTCTGTGAAAACTTTTCACTTTTTTTCTCTTTATATGTCTCATATTTATTCAGTCTCTCTTCCAAACTCAGTGCAGACTAACTTGGAATAATGTTTTAGCGCTGCTTATGAGGAGATGGACAGTAACTAGTGTCAGTGCTTTATTGCATCTCTCCATTTTGTTGTGTTTCCATCGATGCCTATCGGAGCCGGAGGTGATAAAAACCTGTGTCTGCTGCAGAGTCACCCGGGGAGTGTGATGCCGATCGTATGCATTCTGATTGCATTAAAAAGCCAGATGTTAGCGGGTCTTTTTTTGCAATGGGATTGAGGCTTAATTGGCCTTTTGTGTGTATACATGTGCATGACGTAGACTGCCGGCAGCGGATTTAGCAGAATGACACAAATAGAGTGAAAATCAGCGAGCCTTGCTCACTTGACAAGTTCAGGCAGAAAGCTGATTACTGGCGTGCTGCATGTAAATGCAGATTTACAGTAACCAGGTCAGTGCGTTGCATGTACACATGATTACCTGCGTAAATGGGTTACTTTAATGTACACGCAGTCACTGACAAGAAAATTGGACTTACATGGATGGGAGGATGTGGACAGAATAAGTTAAGTTTTGTTATTTGACAGCTGAGATTAGAAAGTTATATTCTAGTTACACAAAATTGAAGCAAACAAGTTTGTAATGGATGTTTGACAGCAGGCAGATGGGAAATTATATCTTCAGCCAATCAGAGTTTCTCATGTGCCAAAAAATCTGATTGTCATCAAATGTTCAGCAATTAACCAGGCCTTGTTTTCCCACAACAGAAGCTGCTTTATTTTTTAATTTTTTAAAATTTTTTTAATCAGTGTGGTTTTTAGGGGAGATTTCTTTGTGTTTTTTGCTGCCAGGGCTAAAATTTTACGTTATTCTGATAAGTTTTTAGAATTTATTGAAACAAAAAAGAGTTGTTTTGGTCTTCAGGTTAGGGTCGACAGATTGTCGACATTAAGGTTTTTTGGGTTGATATTTGGCATTTTGCAGATTGTCTGTATCAGTAATTTATTTTAATGATCGGCTATTACATTACTTAATTAAAAAGTGCAAAGAGAGTGTCAGCACGGGAGGAACTTTTACTTTTTATATATTCATTTTTATTAAAATGTTCACTTGATTTATCAAAATAAAAGTTACTGGGAACTTTATGATGTATATGATGTTGAATGTTTCAGTTTTGTGGTGTTTTTTTTCTATTCCAAATCCTAATTATTGAAAGAAAGATTTAAATTTTTATTGTAAGTGCATTTCGGGTCCAAATATCAGTTATCGGTCTCAGTAACAACTATAATCGGTATCAGCCCTGAAAAAACAATATTGGTCGATCCCTATATAAACCCCTTATTTTTTAAAGAAAGGTTTATTTTCACATGTGGTTTAATGTGTTAGATGGATTCAGAGACAATAAGACAGAGGAGAGAGTCCTCTCAGTCTCCCACAGAGAAGCATCTGGTTCCCACGGCTGCATTGATCAGCTCTTCTTATCAGGTTAAGTTTCTTCTGGCAGGTTGCAGGAGGCCGGGGGAGGCTGTGTTTGGCTGATGTGCCACATCCGCACTCAATCATTCATCAGTCAGCTGTCTCTCAGCGGCCGTAACCCGATCAGTCGGATCAGAGCCGCAGGAGGTCGCGCTCCGAGCCGTATCGTCTGGGTGTAAACAGCAAGTGACGTCACCCTCAGGTCGTCCTAAACATCCCAATCTGGTTAGCTCGAGTCTGCCCGGAGGCTGACATCATGGTCGTGGAGGAAGAAAGCTCTCAGATTCTTTTCTTAGAGCGATGGTTTAACCCTTTGAAACCTGGATTTACATCAGTTTTCTTGTGTTGCATTCAGACGCCGTACACAAGCTATTTGACCCTTTGAAAACTGAGCGAATTGGTTTAAATTCATTTGGAAAAAAGGGAAAAACACAAAAACCAACTTGGTCAAAAAATTTCCCACAAAAAGCAAAATAATTTACTCTGTAAAAATTTGTCTTAAAAAAGAGGGGAGGATCATAAGAAAATAGAGGTATGTTTACAATTATGATAATTGATTGATAATTATAATAATCGTGACAATTGTAAGTAATTGATTTTTTACAAAAAATTAAATAATAATTTAATTTAATTTAATTTTTTTTTAACTTTTTGTGCTTATTTTCAGGCAGTTATCTTGTGACTTTTATATAATTTTTTTGCCAATTTTTGGACTTTGTCTTGTTGAATTTCTTGTCATCTTCCTGGGATCAAACCAGTTTGCTTAGGTTTCAAAGGGTTAAGTGGTCAAATTGCAGCCAGTTTTAGGTAAGGGTCATCTAACTTTTCCCATTTAGTCTCTGACTCATCGAGAACTCGATCAGTATCCCAAAAAGCAGAAAAAGTACAAAATGTGTCTCTAAAATGTCGTGATAGAAAAGTAGACAATGCCAGTAATGCACTTGAGTAAATATTGCTGTATCACGTCCCCATTGTTTTTACCGGATCATTTAACAGTTGGACAGTTTGAAGCTAAAAGGATTGTGGGAAATGTGTTCTACATGCGTCCTGACAGATTTTAAATAACTCCAGACTTATTTCGGCGGTGCAGTGTGCCACCAGGCGCGACACGCTGCTGGAGTGCAGCACAGAGCCCCTCAGTGAAGGACAGCGGGGCTCGGCAACATGCAGCACCATGTCCAAATATATCACCTGCCCCCTCAAGGCTTGAATTCCTGGCATTACAAGTCGCCGTTTCTGTAGGAATCAAAATGTAGGGCACCTCGAGAATAGCACCATCGGGGCGGAGGTCCATGCTTTAACGCCGAGGGTTTTAAAAAGAGGGGCAGAGCTTTGGATTTAACAGAAAATTTAACCTGAACAGAGCTGAAATGTTGCACTGGTGCAACTCCAAACTCCCCTCGAGGACACTGGCTCACATTAACATTGTTGTCGTGCAGTGATACTCAACTTATGGCCCACAGGCTCAATTTGGCCCACGAAAAAGTGCCGGGTGGCCCCCCCAAACCTCTTCTCATCTACAATAATATTAAAGTGATTCACTCTGGGAATTGTTTTCATACTTTTAGTATATGTAACTGTCAGAGTGCATAAAACAGCATCAAAGTAGAGCTTGTTTATCAAAAAAAGAGGATCCCCCACACCCCCGACAGAGGACCTCGCTAAGCACCTAATGTCCTAAAATCCTAAAAATGTCCTAAAATCCGAGAAATGTCCAAAAATCTGAGAAACATGCTAAAAGCCTAGATATGTACTAAAATTCTAGAAACATCCTAAAACTCTTAAAATGTCCTAAAATCTTGGAAATGTGCTAAAATCCTACAAATGTCCTAAAATCCTAGAAACCTGCTAAAATGTTTTAAATGTGCTAAATGTGCTCCCACAAATGTCCTTAAATCACAGAAATGTTCTGAAACCCTAAAAGTGTCTTAAAATCTTTAAAAAAGTCAACAATTTTTATTTATTCATTTTTCATTTACATTTTCACTTGACTTCATCAAAAAAGTAGAAACTTCTTATTTAGAATATCCCAAATTCTAGATATTGGCAGAAAGATTTAAATTTTTACTGTAAATACTAAAGCCTGGCCTGTTTTGGTAATTTTTTCATCATGCATTGTTATGGTGTTTTTGGCTGTTTTTGAAACATAGTATGCTATGGCGTGTCTCGGCACGTTATTTTATGCTGTTTTTAGGTTCTTTTCAGCCGTTTTTGCAACATGTCATATTTTGACATTTTAGCCATACATATCTGTTTCAAATATTGTGTATCGGCCTCATTAACTACTAATAATCGATTTCGGTATCGGCCCTCATATTGGTCGAGTCCTAAATGAAACATGAGGATTCCTCCTATTTCCTGACCATCCCACCGAATTATGCCGCCCTCCAATTTTGGATGTGTAAAAGATACGTTTACTTTACAATACTTATGGCTACATAATAAAAACATTTTCTAAGTGAAATCAAAGTGATAAAGACAATTCTCCAAAGCAGCTTTTGACTCCTCAGTGACTTGACTTTTTAAATCCGACATCAGTGGTCGTCTTATAAATGCGAGCAGCTCTGATCGTCACATTACCTCCTTAAGTCAACCTCCATCTTTAATTTGCAGCACCTGAAATGCGGCGCAGCTTCAGTGCACCGAGGTGATCTCTCAGGAAAATAGTTTTGCAGAACATTTCCAGTCAGAAAAACAATCTCAGCAGCACTTCTGATTGCTGCAGCTGCCCGACACGCTTCACGGCGGGAGTGTGATGACGATGCCTGAAAAAAAAGGAAAAGCTTAAATTAAAGGGAGAGTACAGTGAAACAAAATACAATGATCTATTTTAAAAGAGACCATCTCTGCCGTGCTGTGTGCCGACGGGTAATTTTCCCGGCACCAGTGTTCATATCCATCCACATCGTGCCCGCCGGGGTTCGGCGGTGAAGTATGACATTAAAAGCGCTAATAGGATCTGACTGCTGTTGGACAGAATATGTATAATCGTGGAAACTGGCTTTTTTCAGGGCCCCTCGGTGGATTAACGCTCAGGCTGTAGTGATAATTCCTCTGTGACGACCGGGTCGCCACTGACTGGTGTTCACGCTGCCGTTTCCCTCCGAGGGGCTCCAAACGACCCATGTGATCAGAGGAAATCAGACTTCATGTCCCCCCTGAGGGACGCTGCAAGGCTGCAGGAGGGAGAAATACTGAAAGTGGAACAAAGAATTGAAGCGGGAAGAGACACAAAACAGAAGGGATGACAGTTTGGGACAAAATAAATGTAGGAGGGGGGACGTCTGACAGCAGGAGCCTGACTCACCTATGAGACAAAAGGTCTGTGTCAGCGATTTCAGGTAGAGTCACCAGACTGCAGCCGGCGTTCACTCTCCTGCAAACTAAACTGCATTCAGCACTTCTTACTGGGGGACAACCAATACCAATACTGATTATTAGCAGATAATGAGACCAATAATTGATATTTGGAGCCGATATGCATGTACAATAACAAGGCGACCTCTACAAAACACGAAAACAAAACTTATCTGGAGGAAAATCTGTCCATCTCGTCATTTACTAAGGGATGACTGATGACTGATGATGGTTTTGTTTTTTTCCAGGGCCAATGCCAATACCGATTATTATAGAATAAAATAGAATAGAATAGAATAGTATAGAATAGAATATCTTTATTGTCACTGTACATTTACAACAGAATTGAATGCAATCTTCTCAGTACAAACAAACAAGTAAAACAAGTGTTATATATAAATAAGTAGTAAGAATTAGTTGTGTTAATATTAGTAGTTAATGAGTCCAGTAACCAAGATTTGGAACGGATATGCTTTTACTATAAAAATTAAAATCTTTCTGTCAATCTTAATAATTTGGAATATAACAAACTCCAACATAAAACATTGTTTAAGCGACTTCAGCAAATGTTTAATCAAAAAACTGTGAACAACATATTCAGCGAGTTCCCAGCAACTTTTTAAATAAAGATGGATCCCCTGCAAAGTTAAAGTTCCTCCAACGCCGACACTTTATTTGCACTTTGTTAATTTTCTCTGCGATCACCAATCAGCAAAATGCCAAATATCGGCTCTGATGATCTGTTGACCCCTACTTCTTGCTCATTGTCTCAGAGTAGTTTTGAACAAAAAAAAGATAGTAATGAATTTTGATTTCATGCCATACTGCAACTTATTATTTTTATTGTTCTTTTCTCTTTTTTTCTATTTTCTGTTATTTTTTTTGCCTTTATTTAATAGACAGTTGAAGTGTGAAATACAGTGTCCAACCTGTCCTTGATCCTGTAACATCTCTGCAGTTGAAGGATGATGGGAATTTCAAATTTAACACAAACATAAACTTGGACTCAATGATGAACTGATAACATTTCGGTGGTCAAAGGTCACTGTGACCTTTCATGATATCTCACAAACACCTTTTAGGGATTTTCTTCAAATCTGACACAAAGATTCACTTGGACTCAATGATGAGCTGATTAGAATTTGGTGATCGAAGGTCAAGGTCACCGTGACCTTGCATCCGCCTCATTTTTGTACACAAAATATCTGAAGATGGACTTGAGGGAGTTTCCTTAAATTTGCACAAATGTTCACTTGGACTCAAGAATGAACTGATTAGAGTCTGCTGTTAGAAGGTTAAAGGTCAAAGGTCAAGGTCACTGTGACCCCATAAAAGATGTGTTTGGCCATAACTCAAGAATCTTGGGTTCCCTCCTTGAAACTATGCTGGTTGTATAAATCTTGCTGCCGGGGCTGTGTGTGTTTTCACAGACATGGATGTAAACTGTAACTGCGACTTGACTGATGCACGGAGGCAAACGCCTGAGTTTATCTTCTTCTGTTTGTCAACAAACTTCAGGAAAAGTGCAAAACCAACAGTGTGTTCGTCTGTCTCTTAAAACTGTCTTTGAATCTCGGCTGTAAAACCACTGGTCCCTGTGGAAGACATAAATGTGAAAACTTGGGTGTTTTGGAGCAACCTGTCACTTTTTCAGCGTTTTTTTTTGGATGTTTTGTTGTGACCCAACAACAACAAAACTGTTTGTGATTTAGCGAGTTGTTGCTGTATTTCCAGCTGCTTTGTTGGGCACCAAACATGGGTGTTTTTCAGCAATTTGTCACTTTTTACCGGTAGTTTTCTAGGCATCGAATGCAGGTGTTTTGTAGTAACCTGTCACTCTTTTATCAGCAGCTTTTCGGGCACCACCAGGTGTTTTATAACGACCCATCACAGTATTTCCAGCGTCATTTTAGGCACCAGATTCTGGTATTTTGGGGCAACCTGTTACTTTGTCCCGCGGCTTTTTCGGTTCCAAGCGTGATTGCTTTTGAGACCCCTCTCTCTTTTTGCAGTGACTTTTTAGGCACCAAATTTGTGTGTTTTGTAACAACCTGTCACAAGCGTCAATGATGCCATGAAAAGCATTTTTTTTTAAACCAAGACATGGTTTGTTTACTTCTGGAATTTTGCTGCCAAAATCTGGTATTTTAAGACAAAGCATAATATTTTTCTAACCATAACTGAGTGTTTTTTGTGCCTAAAATGACCAATGTGTCAACTACAGTGTTGTTAAAAGTTTCAAAGTATGTGCGTAATAATAATGTGCAAATGTGACATATCTTTGGCCTGCAGACATTTATTCTGGTAATTGGGTGATTTGTGGCAGCAGGACAGCGTGTGTGTGTGTGTGTGTGTGTGTGTGTGTGTGTGTGTGTGTGTGTGTGTGTGTGTGTGTGTGTGAGAGAGTGACTGAGTCAAAATAAACTGCAGTGTGTGTGTTCTTGGTAATGAAGCAACATGTCAGCCAGTGAAGACTCATTATGAGACTAAGTGTTTTGTGAAGGCTTATTTTGTGTTCTTTTGAGACATATTAGATGGCCAATCATTATTACTGTGTTTTTTACTCTTCTCAGTGATTGCTTGTAGATTTTTTTTGTTTTTTTTTTGCAAAGTTAACACATTAATTACTTTGTGCTGTCTGAAATCTCAGAGTCTGGATGATGAAGGCAGAGCGGGCAGTATTTTAAGCTCATTAGTGATACATATTAGCATAGTGTGGAGTCAGTTTTAATAATGAACCAACAAAATTAGGTATTAAAGTTTGCATTTTTACATCTGCAAAATGCATTTTCTGAAAAGACAGTTCATTGCTGTATATGATTGTTTTATATGTTTTTCTGCACTTTTTCAGCACTGACTTTATGATGCTAGATGACCCAAAACGTTGCATTTTTATTGCATTGTTTCTCTAAGTTTGCTGGCATCGTGCAGGAATTCATGTTCAATTCAATTCTCAATTCAATTCTCTCACCATAACATCCCAGTAACCATGGCGATGGATGTTCAAAACATTATCAGCTTTATTTCTATTGCAGCCACCAAACTAGCCGTCATTATTTCCAATCCAAGACCACGTATGCGCGTTATGGAGCCATGATGGAAAGGCGAGCCCCTTATATGTGGGAACGGCCACGTATGAGGGAGGGAGCTGATAGTCCACGATTTCACAGAGGAATTTTGGATTCCAAACTTCCGTATGATCCGCTCAACTTTCTCAGAGTTATGTGATGCAATAACAGCTCTTGTAGCTCCTGCTGCATCATGGGAGCCAGTTCCTGCTGACAAGCTCATAGACATAGCATCATGTGACCTAGAAAAGACTAAAAAGGGTTTTCAATGCAGTTTTGCAAATTTCATTGGCTTGCGCGAATCACCAGAAATACCACCTCATGCAAGTGCAAAAACTTTTTTGCGATAAATTGGAGTTTTTTTCGAAATAGACGTGCTCCCATTAGGCGTAATTTATATTCGCAGTCTTTAATATGCAAAATGTGAGCGTTAATGGAAATCCACCTTCTGGCATGACAAATAGCATCAGAGAAACATGATTAGTAACATGAATCTGCTTTATTCAGTGATTTTCCCCAGTTTAAGTCAGCTGGTCTGTTTGTTGTGGAGAGGAGGAGATAAACCGGCTCCCGGTAAAAAGCTGAAGGAAATAACACAGAAGGAACTCTGCAGTCCTCACCGTGTGACGCCACTAAATCTCCCTAAATCTTTTGCACTGGACTTTAATTGACTCATTAGTGACCAGATTTAGAGCTGATGATCTTGACTCTTTTTTTGGTATCCGCCTTGTTTTGAAGCCATTTCAACTTTTGACTCAGCTGGAGGTTTGTTTTGGTGCTCAGCATCAACATGACATCAAAAAAACAAAACCTCAAGCCCCTCGGTGAAGATCAGTCTGAGTCACATCTTCAACCGCTGCTCAAACTCAGCCAGGATGAAAGCTTGTTTTAAAATCGAGCTTTACTGAGCTGGGCTTATTGTGTCGTTTTATTTGTTAGATCCCGAGTCCTGATTTCTCCAAATTAAGCCCCGCTCCAACCCCGGCACATCCTGTTCCTCCTCGTTCATCTCTTTAGAGAACTTCCCCTGCTGCTCTGATGTGTGAAGTTCTCCGACATAATGAAGAGAGCGAGCGCCGGCCGCGCTGATGTCAGGAGAATAGGGGCTTTTTCAGAGGCACTGTGGCCCAGGACACACAGAAATAGATCATTTGAGGACTTGCCATTCGCGGCTCTACCACATCTGAATTATTAAGTGGCCCGAGGCTGTGAAGTGCCTACACACTGGCTGCTCTTTTCAAGATGCTTTTAAAGCTAAACTGCTTCTTGCATCTTGAATCCCTCCGTACTTTTGAGCCAGAGCAGCAGTTTCCCCATTTGTTTTGCTCGGGGGAGAAACAGAATAAAAGTGCAGCGTGAAAACAGCGTTGTGTTATTTTCACGTCCATCACAGAGGCTGGTTTGGATTGCAGAGGAGCATTAAAGTTTCAAGACACCTCGAGACTTATTCGCCGAGGTGCTACAGGTTCTTAAAATTCTTCTTCAGTTGTTAAATTGTTAAAATCGTAACACCCAGTGAAACTATTACAATCAGGATGTGGCAATGGCTCCTGTAATGCAGATTAATGTGAGCAAAAACTACCTTCTCTCGTTTTAGGGCCATCCTTGCAAACAACATTCGCTCTCCCAAAAGTGTCAAAGAAGTACAAAGAGAAAATAAAGAATAAAAATATATGCAAAGAATTAAATATAGGGAAAAAATAAGACATAATTTATATACATACTTACATATGCTATATATATATATATATATATATATATATACATATACGTGTGCAATATTATGCAATGTGGTGGGTGCAGTCAGGCAGGAAGTTTTCATTGTAGGAGGTAATGTGTTGGATGCGTTGTTGGTTTGGACGTGTTGGTACAGGTACAGGTGAGAACAGGGCCGGCCCTAGATTTTAGGGGGCCCCAAGCAGGATTTGGTTTGGCATTGTAAGTGTTGCAATTTAAATGACACTGAAACAGAAACCTTTCAAATTGCCGCTGACGCCTCACAGACCTGTCACTCAGGATCTTGTGCTTCATATATGGCCCAAAAAGCAAGTGCAAGAGCCTTTAAGCAGGTTTGGCCCTTTGAAATGTTTGTTTGATGAAATGGATCAAATTCTGATAGTGAAGTGACTCTTACAGACGTCTCTTTTCCGATGTGGGTCAGTGGGCAACAGTCTTTTGTGACAGACCTGGAAGTTGTGATTACACGGATTGGCCACTTTGTTGAATTGGCTTCAAAGCCTGGCTCTGGTCCTGGGGGGGTTGGTGTGGACCCCTGCTGTGTTGGGGCCCCTGCTGTGCCAATAGTGATTGAGGAGGCTATTTTATTAGTGCCGTGCTAATGCCGGCGCTGCCTCAGGAGATAAATAAAGAGGGAAAGATAAGACGAACCGGAGGAGCGGGTTGGTTTATGAGGTATTCTGGAAATTATTTATTTCCATCTGTCATGTGACGAACCCTCAGAGGGCCCTGATCCTTGGGTTGAGACACTGTCCCACGCCTCAGCGGTGCTGCCGGGGCTAAATGAGAGCTCGCCATGCTCCCTCGACTGGAACTAAGCCCCCTTTTTTTCCCTCCACCAGCTCTCTGCAGACATGCAGAGCTGTGGAGGACCGGAGTGAAGTGGAGCAACCTTTGGCAAACACCCAGCTGCTCTGCTAATGGGCAAACAAACAAGCCACAGCTCCCCTTTCTCATCAACCCCCCGCATCTGACCCCTCCGACCCTCCAGGCCATCCGCTGGTGGCTTTGACAGTTTCATCACCAAAGGTCCGGGAGGTCTTCGGCCTTTTGTCTCTCACTTCATTCGTAGCGTTTGATTCCCGGCTCGCCATTCAAGCCAGTTTGCCTCTTATCTGTAAATACCAGCATGCGGCCCCCGAGCCCCGCTTCATCGTTCTCGCTCTACTTTTCGTCCCGTCTGTGCCTGCAGGCTCTTGGAGCTACAAGTGTTTAGACAGAGAAGCGTTAAACTGAGCCAAGTCTTCGTCCCCGCCGGCCCAGGACGGCCGTGTTCACACACGCTGCAGATCACAAACCTCCATCCACAGGGCTGTTTTTTTCAGCTCTCTGTGTGTGCCGGGTTTCCCTCCTGTATCCTGTCATGAATACAGGAGGAGGAAGGAGAACATCTTCAGGGACAAACTGCTTCAAAAATTAATTCTTTTGTCTGTAAGAAAGGACGGGAGGAATTCAAATAGCTGTGAAGAATGAGAGCACACGAGGGAGTCTTTCATATTTTGGAGATTTTTACTGATTCTTTTGTGTTGCAGAATTATTTCAGTCCGCAGTGCCGTAAAACCAGTCTCTCATGTGTCTATTAAAAAGCGCCATGAGAATTAAACGTCTTTTTTTTTTTCACGAGTCTTTTTTTTTTCCATGAACGCACAAAGACATTCGAAATAGTCCCTCTGAACACTAACGGGAAAAAAAAAAACAACTGAAAGCGACACAGGTGAATTGAGCTTCATGCAGGTTTGCACAAAAGGACTTTCAATTCTCCAAGTGAAATTTAAGTCTTTGTACCGTGATATCATTCTGGGTTTTTAAAGATATTTTCAGTAGAAATGAAGGCATTTATGTTCAAGAATTGTGAATTTTGAAGTTCTCATTATATGTTTCTGGGGGATTTTTGGCAGAAAAGTTTAATTACAATTAGAAAGCTGCAAACTGGGGCTGAAAACAGACAAGAAAAATTAACATTTTAAACTATTCAAGATTAAAAACATTGATGATGCCATCGATACAGAAGCATCATGGGATTTTAAGTATTTTTTTCCACTATTTGAGCCATATTTATTCCATAAATACACAAAGGTCTTCTAATAAGGCCTTCTTACAAAATAATAATAAAAAACGAACTAAAAGCTAATCCACCATATGAATTAAGCTTCACGCACATTTACATAAAAGCTGACAGTGACACTCAACACTCACACCTGCAGGACTTTGAAATTTGAAAGTCTTTGTACCGTCTTATCTGGCTTCACTTAAAACATTTTCAGTAGAAATGAAGCCGTTTATGTTCAACATTTGTGAATTTTGAAGTTCTTATTTTCACATTTCCAGGGATTTTTTTGGCAGAAAAGTTTAATTACAAGAAGAAAGCTACGAATTGAAACTGAAAACATACAAGGAAGACAAACATTTGGGGCTATTCAAGATTAAAATGCGAATTATACAGTTGTATGCTTTCAGACTCTGATTCTCTCGTGTTTCAGAATCGTCTCATTCTGTGAGGCCACAAAATCAGTCTCGCGTGTCTTTTAAGAAGCACCATCAGAATTTAAAGTCTTTTTTTTGTAATTTGAATGTTTTTTACCCATCAATGCACAGAGTTTATACCAGTTTGCTTTTTCACCTGGAAGAGAAGATATTCTAATCTGTCCTTCTGCAAATAAATAGGTGAAAAAACAACTAAAAGCAACTCAGAAATGCAAATTAAGCTGCATGAAAGCTGAGAGTAACAATCAACATTCATACCAACAAGACTTTGTAGTTCTCACAGTGCACTGTAAGTCTTTGTTCTAGGGCTGGGTGATAAAATGATAATGATATAAAACACGATAATACTCCTCGAAATATGAAACGTAGTCGATAGAATATTGATAGAACGCATTCCAGCCATGTTGTGACAGACAACAGGAACAGCCAATGATAATAACAAGAGCTGCAGTGGACCAAATGCAATGAACGACTTTGACTCCAAACAGCTGAGTGTTTGACAGCCACAGCATTTTATTATCGCGGATCAAACAGCTGATGGTCCAACAGCAGCGCAGTGAGACAGACAAACAGAGCGCAGCTTCTCCTTAAAGCACCAAAGTGTGTGAAATGTGAAATGAGACAGCCCGCTCCAGCGTGTGGACATGTCCGACAGCTCCAGCGGCCAAATTGCGTGACAGCCCGCTCCAGCGTGCGGATATGTCCAATAGCCCACCTCAGCGATGACATGTCCAAGAGCCCGCTCCAGAAGGCGGGTATGTCAGACTCCAGCGTGGAAATATGCGACACCCAGCTCCAGCGTGCGGATAGGCCAAACAGCCCGCTCCGGTACGGACATGTTTGACAGCCCGCTCCTATACAGTTGTACACTTTCTAAATCTTTGTAAAATGCAGGTGTTGAAAGTAAATCGTAGTCTTTGCTTCTTCAGAAGCTATTTCTTATAGGTAAATCTTTGGCTGCTTTAGTGAAGCAGCTCTAAAGAGAGCGAGCGTATTCAGCTGACTTTCTCTCCATAATTAAAGGTAAAATAAATCATTTATATGTCAGAAGCATCTTTTCTAAATGTCACAGTCACCCTCCAACCCCTCCCTGCCCAGAATCATCTCCTCGTGGTCCCCTCAGCTTCACATACTACCCAGGACCGTGATGTTTTAGTGCAGGCGGTCTGCTCTCCTCCTCACGTTCACCCTCGTCTTCCTCTCCTGCCGTCAGGTGCAATGATTCATTCTCAATTCAGCCCTCCTCCTCTCTCCTGCTGGAGTTTTTTTCTTCACAACTGGGAAGTCAATCTCTGGTCAACCACATTTTCCTTTGTGTCTGTGTGGATTATTGATGAAGCAGGTGAGGCGAAACCAAACAGACTGCAGGCGGAGTGAGCAGTTAAAGAGGTTCAGGGAGAAGCCTCGCTAACACAAACCCGTAACGCTGAAGCACTTTGAAGTCACGGCAGTCTTTTTTTAGGTTCGGGGCTGCCATTGTTGATTGTTTTTGTCATGGATTTATCGTCAGTTTGTGTTTTTGTACATTGACTTATTGTCTGCAGAATGTCAAAAACGTCAAGTAGAAAAGGTAACAATTTTTTAGACCCCAAACTCTGAATATTGCTTTTCTATTTGACCAGCAGCCGGAAACCTGAAGATATTTACTCGACAGTACTGAAGACTAAAAAATCAGCTGTCAAAACTACTGTTCGGTGCCTTTCAAAATGACCCATATAGCAGCTTTACAACTCTGTAATGAGTGTTTAACCCTTTGAAACCAAGACTGACATCAGTTTATAGTTTATCTAAATGACCCTTCGAACGCTGAGCAAGACTGACTTCTTTCTTTATTTTTACTTCTTTTACACCCATAGGAAAAAAGCAATGACCAACTTGGCAAGAAATGTTCTGCAAAAAAATCTTACCTAAAAATAAGGGAGCATTATTAGAAAATAGTCCAGAAATAGGGGAAAATGTGCAAAAAATATATTTAAACTGGGATGTTGGCGACCTGCTGGATATAGCCTTAGTTAGCTGCTTAGATCATACATACAAATATGTATATATGTGTAAGCTTTTATCAGTATGGGCATGCTACACACATTGTTAGCTTGGTAAGATTCTCCAAAATACAATCATTCAGTTAATTTTACTGATACTGTGAGCAAAGAAGACGCTATTATCAGCATAGTAAACAAAAAAGATGCAAAAAAATAAAAGAGATTAGTAGGTGTAGGGGACAATTTTATTAAAAAAAAAACTAGAGAAAAATGTCCAAGGAACTATATTCATAATTATCATAATTGTATATTTAAAATTATTTTACAAAATATGTTTTTTTGGTTTGGAATTTTTTTTTGTGTGATGCAGAATTTTATGTAATTTTTTTGCACTTTTCACATTTTTGCTAACCTCTGGGTCCTTTCTTCCTTTGCTGCTCATTACCTTCTTCCCATGTGTTTAAATAAAATAAAGCCAACTTGTCCAGATCTCAAAAGGTTATATAGATAATTTGATTTAAGCAAATAATACCCTGGGCTATTAATTTAAGTTTTACAGTACATTCCACCACCAGTCAATCAAAATACTGTTTTTGGTGCCACTGGTGTCTCTTATTATTTGTTGTTGGGGTACATGTCGGGGAGTCTTTGCTGTATAATAGATATTACATTGTGAGTACAAAGACTGGCTCTTATTTTCACAGAAATGTCACATCCTCTCGCTGAATCAGACCTTAATTCTCATCTCCGACTTCTCTCACGTTTGATTGGCACGAAATCTCCGAATCTGCGACAGGAAAAGCTTCAGCGTAAAATTCCCCGAGATTTAAAGCTTTGCGGCGTAATTGTGCCTCAGTCTGTCGGAGAAGAGTTTTACGAGTGCAGTGTGATTGTCGTTGAGTCGGTGCTGATTACCTGTTAACCTTCTCCTGAAAGAGCTGCGGCCGCTGAGATAAAGCGGATGATGACAGGTGGAGACGGATGTTTGCCTCGGGGTGACATGTGAGATGCCAGACTCGGCCTGTCGATGACTTCATTTCCCCTCCTTACCTGAACGCCTCCCTCAGCAGACACAAGGCCGCTCCGTTCGACCCCACAGGATGCTGGGATTACTCCGCTTGGCTCTCTGCCCGACTGATAAGAAAATATAAAGACTGTTGGAGTGATTTCTTTTTCATTCGTGGCTTTTGTTTGAAGCTGTAGGTTTGCGGCTGCGTGTTTATTCATGATTGGCAAGTAAATTTGACTTCATCTCTCCCGGCTTCTCCCCGGCTTTTTGTTTACATCCTCTCTGGGGTGGAGAGTTTTGAGCGTAGCAGGTCACAGTGGACGGATATTTGCATGTCCCGCCCCTCCCTGCAAAGACTTCTCAACAAAAAGGCTTCATTTATTCAAGAGAGATGGACTTGTTTTCACCTACTGAGACTTCTGCTGTCAGAAATCACTCATCTACTGTTCCCTGCATGATAAACAGACAGTGAGCGGGAACAGGAGATTGCAAACATTGAAGATCATCAGGATTTTGCACCGCTGGCTGGTTTAATAACTATAATTTCATATCAGGCAAAACTTGAGAGAGATTATCGTGAGATAATCAGAAAGTAGTGCATGTAGACACATAGAAATGACACTTTCTGTTTTTAATGGTGATATATTGTGGCTAAATCTTGGACACTCAAATAAAAAGTCAGAAAGTCACGATAAAGCAGTGAGAGTGAAATATGGAGTAATATCAGACTCATAACACATAAAAGTTTTAAGCTTCACTCGGGACCTCTTTAGGCGCTACAGTGTTTATTACAAAGTGTCTTAAGGGGAACAACTGAGATGATTTTTCTATTTTTAGAGCCGCATCAGAAGTAAAGACAGCGACATAAACTTTTTCCTGAACGTGATCCTCGAGAATCATGAATGTGCTCTGTTGATTTCATCGCTGATTTCTGGATTTTGACATTTCCAGTCTCAGAACCAGGCGTTCAACAAAATTATCAGAGATTATCAGAGACATTAGTGAAGTCTGGTCAGTAGTTGTTGATATTTCTCACTCATAAAGGCACACTGAGCTGGATTTGTTGCTGACTGTACATAAACACAACTTTAAATCCTGGCATGTCCTCATCTCACAGACACTAATGCAGCTTTTCAGCCAAAACTAGGGGTCGACTGATATTGGTTTCTCAGGGCTGATACCGATACCGATGATTAATGAAACCCATAACCAATATTTGAAAACGATACTTATTTCCACCCCGAAAAAGAAACTCTGTCAATATGTAGAATTGAATGTAACACATTTCAACACAAAACTTAGTTTACAAGCTTTTAACAAATCAGAACTGAAATGTTCAACATCACAACTTTTTTCTTTTCATAAAGCGAAGTGAAAATATAAATAAAATATGAATAAATAAAAATAGCTTCCTGATGTTTTACAAAGTAAAAGTTCCTCTCATGCCGACACTTTCTTTAATTAATTCATTTTATTGGCGATCATTAAAATATAATGCTGATACAGATTATCTACAAAATCCCAAATATCTGTCTCAGTAATAGGCTATAGACTGCTTTCTCATCGCTAGTAGAGCCGAGTTGTGCACACGGCTCTGCAGCAGATGGTAGTATGTATGTATGTAGTATGCCTTTCTGCATGTGAGTGAAAGCAGCATGGAGTCCTGTGAAAATGTTATGGTGGTTACTTCCATTTATGCATTTTTCCTTATTCAGACTGTCTTTCACACTCAGTGCAGACTAATTTGGATAAATGTTGGAGCACTGCTTGGATGGAGACGGACAGTACTGATGTAGCACCAGACTGGATTTCATTAGCAGGTTGGTCTGGTGATGTCGTTCTAACAGATTTCACCTCCAGTTTTGTTTAAAGTTCTGTTAAAGTAGTTTTTCGACATGCTGCTGCTGCCCTTAAATCAGCTCGGCGTGAAGTAGCTTCAACACTTTGCCCTTTCTGAACACAGTTTTTGTGACCTTTCCTCAACAGACCTTTTCATCTGACGCCAGCACTGTTAGATTTCCAAAATGACAGGAGGAAACACTTCTAATATCCACCTTTGTCAGACGATCGCCTGTAATCCTTTGACCTTTTAGGACACTTGAAGCCGGTCCAGCTAAAACTGACCGTGCACTCTCTGCTCTGTTTGAATGATCTTTGGCCTGTAGTTAGAGAAAGGAGCATGCCTCGACTCGTTTTATTACAGGCCAGTCTGAGGGGAGACTAAAAGCTGCCGGTCCTTTGTCTTCCTTTGAAAGGAACTTGTTGACAGAATTTAACATAATGTGAAGCCTCGAGACTTTTAAGAGCTCTGATAGTCTGTACTTCTGTCCTGAGGGGGTGAAAACGATGCTAAAGGATTAACGAAAGTTCAGACTTTTTTTCCTCTCAACAGAAAAATATGACCTACTTGTGACACCTCAAACAGCTATCTGATCAATAATCCAGAGCTGATTTTCTGGGAGAACAAGAGCCGACACTGTGTTCGACCCCGGGGCCAGACGCTTCATTGTCCCGTCCTGGTGTGAAAAGACAAACCATGTGTGACTGAATGCGGACGTTAAACGTTTATTTTAACAGTCGCCTCATTGTCTGTACGACGTGGCTCTTTTGTCTTTATTATTTCGGGGCTGTAAAGAATAATTTGCGCGATGGCGGCCGCGGCAAACATTTTTTACATTCCTTGCTCCAAAGAGGAACAAACTGAGAAGTTGTCTGCACGTCGTTCGGGGACGCTGCTGTGTAAACATGTAGTTCATCCCTTTCACTTGAGTACAGTGTGTAAACAATAATGCCTCTCTCACAGGTGTACACGCTTAAATATGAGAACCAGGAGGTTTGTCCGGGAGCCAAAACGTGGGATGAATTTTTGATGAGCTGCCGTGCACGAGGGGGGACTCTGTGATTTGTTTGCTCTGATACACGGACTGAACATCAAATAATTTCATTGCAATTAGACCGTGGTGCGAAGCCACGCTGCTCTTATCGCACCATTTACGTAATAGGGGAAAATTACATTTACATGTCCCATTTTTTTCCCCGCTTTGTTGCCTCGGAGACACCATCGGCTGAGTCAGCTGTCCCGCTCGGTGACACCCTCTGGGAGTTTGACAGCTTTGTATCTGGTGGTCTGTGTGGGTTTTATTGACGGCGTCTCCCCCCGTGACTCTGCTGCTCGTTGGGGCTTCTGTCTTTAAAAGTGCCAGAGAGACAAGCAAACAAAGTCCTGCAGAGGAGGGGGTCAGGAGTTAGGCTTCAGGGGGTTTTGGGATCTGGTGTGTCGGTGTTTTAATTTCGTGAAACCCCAGAGAGAAACTGACACACATGTCAAGTTAAAGAGGCCCACATGAGGAGCTTTTTAGGTGTCTTTTCTTGTAAGGAGACATCAGAGGAGTCAGTCACTTAGAAAAACTTTTATTATGTTTACTTCTAGTAAATATTGAAGGAATCGTATATGAATTTAGAGGAGGAAATGCAGATTTGTTTGGCTGATATAGAAAACCACTTTCATTTTGTTTTTTACCCCCCTTTTTATGTGAAACTGCACAAATTTTTGTTTCGTAACATAAAAAAATGTAAATTTAAGTTGGTTATTTACATATTAAGCATATTAGCTGTAATAATAAAACAATTAAAACAGAAAATTAGCAAAACACCACAAAAGTGAAAGCATATCAGTGAAAGCAGACTTTACGGAAGCCGAAAGACTGCAGAAACACAAACCTTTTCTGGTTTATCCTCCCATGAAGGAAATATTTGGATTTCCATAAACCAACAAATAGATACAAGGCACTTGGATGATACTTTTTTTTGGATGTTTTATAATCTTCTTTGCTTCTTTGTGTGTTTGCACTGATATGCTTTCCTCTTTTTTTTTTAACAGCATTCAAAAACAAAGAAATCACTCAAAAACTTTTTTGCAGAACCACAGAGAGCCTATAGAGACGAGTACGATGTAAAACTATTCCATTGAATAATAATAGAAACATTGATTTGTTTCTGGCCCAATTTTCATCTGCAATAAACAGAAGTTGTTATAAATTGAATTGAAATTAAAGTGTCCCTCTAACTTTTTCTGGAGACATTTAAGGACGGCCTCCTGAGGGTCCACAGGGCTCAGTTTGGAAACCACTTTGTTGCTACTTCATGCAGAAATCAACACGATGCAGCAGCTAAAAGGACTGCGCAGTTGCATGATGGATTCTTTTTTTTTCCTGTTGGGGCTGAATGTTCCCACAGCGCCGATAAAGTGCTGCAGTCGACAGAAGCGTGGTTATCATGGGAACATCAGGGAACATCACAGAGAGCACGAAACGAGCCTCGCGAGGAGAAAATCACGCTGGGACTGATGTCAGGATGCAGTAACGACCTCTACAGGGATAAACAATGGTGGCGCGTGTAGTTGGGTCATGACGAAAACCTCCCAAAACGAGGGGTTAACTGTTAAATCTTTCACCTGCGGCGTAAAATAATTTTCCTTGACAAACAGCATCTTGTAAATTTTACTGCCTCTTCCCCCGTAAAGTAGAGAAACCATTTAACAGCAGTTACTTTTATCCGTTAATTTCTCACTCTCAGCTTTACGTGGTGCACATCACATGGCACATCATGGAAAAGCTGCGGCAAAGTTGGGTGCTTTATGCTGAGGAAAAATAGAGGGCAAGCTCTATTCTCGTCTCCACGGGGTTAAAATGCCACCAATAAGCCTGGAGGGACAATAATAGCAGGCAATTACTGCTACCCAGCACCCTGCGCCTCCCACGCCTGGGCGCAGAGACTCGGGCATCCTTTATCTTGTCCACTGGAAATAGCACAGAGCTCGTCGTGCCTCCTGCTCCTCGTTTCGGCCTCGGCGGACCCTGGAGCCTCTGCTGGCGACGGTTGTAGAAAGGTAAACACAGTCTCGCGGCTCCCGGTCGCCTCCTCGCCTCCTCCTACCTCCTCCCCTAGACTCAGAGGCCCAGCAATCATTAATCTAGTGTATAAACAATGTCACACTATCGACGAGCAAGTTCGGTCCAGGAGCTGAAATATTCTTCTCTTCCTCCTCCTCGTCTTCTCCTTGTTTCTTTACTCCTCAACCCCCCATTTTCTTCTGCGCTTTCCCACCCAAAGATAGAAGAGTTGGCACATACAAGTACTTCTGTTTGTGGACATTTATTTCATGGAAGTTTGCTTTTTCGAGTCGCCTGAGATACCACCTCATGCAAGTGGTAAAAACTTTTTTTCGTGATAAATGGGCAGTTTTTTTCCAAATTGACGTGTTTCCATCAGGCGTATTTTATATTTGCAGTTTCAGTTAATTTGAGGATTGCTGGAAACCGGCCTGTTGTGTTGCTCCGTATCTGCTGGATGTGTAAATAAGCAGCTTTTTGCCAAGTTCATCTTAAAAGATGATGATGTATCCGTGTTGTGTTTGTAATTTCTTTCCCCCACCGAAAAGGCGCCAAAAAAATCAGCTTTTGCTATAAATAACTGCTTCTAGCTTCTTAAAACGAAATTTGCTTTTCTTTTTTTGTATTTTTTTTTCTTTTTTGACTTCAGTTTTGTGTTTGAAAACATACATCAGGACAGTTTAATTTCCCCTGCTGCTCATATTCTAACAAAATTTTCCATTAGGCGTATTTTATATTTGCAATTTCAATTTTGTGCAATTTTAGGGTTAATGGAAACCTGCAGAATGTCGTCCATCTTTTTGTGGGTAGCTGGGTCTTGGAGGTCTTGTAAAATACTCCCCTCTCCTCAGCTAATTTCATGATGTACCATTTCCTCTTTGGAAAAGCTTAAAGCAGGTGTGGATTTTTTATGAATGAAATCCTGTCGTAACACAGTTCTCTGGGCCGTGAACAGCACGAGACACGTACGAGGACGTTTAAGATTCACCTCCAGATTTTTCACAGCGGGAGAGCCGCTCTGCAAACAGCCACTTTAACTCTCAATGCTGCAATTAGTGTTCAAAATGCTGCAGCGGAGCGGCAGTATTATCACGTCAGGCGCCGCCGATTCTGCCGCGCAACATCTGGACCTGTGCGCGGCTGGAGTCGACTCCACTGTAATTTGTGAGGGAAAGGCAGTAAAAACAAGGTGAGGTGGAACGGCCTGGAAAAAGACAAGAGGCCGGGCTTCTCGTTACCTGTCATTAGTCGGCCGAGCCATTCATCTCTCTGGCATGTGTGGGTGAAAAGTACAGGTCGGCAGGATCCCTGAGAGCCCGGGAGATGTGCGTTTAGAGGAGGTGGGAGTGCGCTGCCGAGCTGGAACAAGAGAAGAACGGTAGTCCAAGGACAAGTAGAGAGACGCCAGATATCTGCTGTACATCCGCTGCTCATATCGTATAGGAAGAGCTGCGATCGATGCCTGAGAGGTATTGATCCTGCTGATAATAGTCTGCATGGGAGGTCTTTTACATGCTTTCAGGTCGTAATGAAGGGCCTGCACAGTGGCGGCCGTGTCCGCACGTTGACTTTGGTTTCCGCCTATGAATAGGAGAAATAAGAGCTTCTTGTGGAGATGATTTTTTCTGAGGAAGTGGATGGAGAAGGACTGTTACATGGCTGATTTCCTGTCAGCAGGGACCTATTCTGAGCCTTCACTCATATATATTTCTGTCTTCACCTCACAGCTCAGCAGAGACCCTGTTAGGTTGATTTTACAGGTCTGATGGAGATCTTGTTGGGTCTGAGGTGGTTTACGTTGCATTTAAAACTGGAGCTGGAGCTGCTTTGGACTTTCATTCACGCGACAATGGCATTTTCACGCAAACTTCTGAAACCGGGTTCCAGAGCGTAATCTTTTAAAAAAGCCCCCTCTTCTGTCGCCACGTAAAACAAACAACCAAACAACCAACCAAACAACCAAACAAACAAACAAACAAACAAACAAACAAACAAGCTAAATAGCTGGTCAAAATAGTCTTAGATGGTCCTGACCCAGTTCTTGTTGGTCTTTGATGGAAACACATGACAGTAGATTTAACTGATTTATCCCCTTTGCTTTTCGTACTTTCCCCCTCATGACGCAGTTATTTCTCCAGACTCAAGGACTTTGATTTGGATTCATATTTTCAGGAACTCTGATGGATAAACCAGCTGGAATAACCATCACAAGCTGGTCGGACCGACTAAACCATCAAAGATGATGCCAAAACACACCTTAAGCTGGTCAAACTAGCTGGTCAACCAGCTTAACCATCTTAAACTGGTCCGCGTGGATCCTGTGAGAACGGTGACGTCACGGCGGCACTTCGCACATACGTGTGGTGTTCCTCTGTGATGTGTCATTGCAAAGATACACCGCCAACTACTGGCCTGGCATACGTACTACAGCGTTTTTTTTTTTTGCAGGTCTGTGTACACGAAGATCGTTCTCACAGTGTTATCATATGAAGGCAAAACTTAATTTAAAAAATACATTAGAAAACAAATAACATATATTTTAATTTTTAGCGCCTTTTCAATGTTATTTTCTTGTTTGTTTCTGACTTATTTTAAGGCAATGGTGTATTTTTTATGATGTATTTTTGCAAATTTTTGAGCCGTGTCTTGTTAAGGTGCTTGTTTATCTCCCCCTATGTGTTTGAAAGAAATAAAAACAGTTTGCTGAGATTTCAAAGGGTTAAATACCTCTGTGTAGAAAGTTTAATAAGACTCGCTGCTCCTCATTTACTTCTTGAAGAAGTTTTGTTCAGTATCAGTTTTGCACATTTTCTCAAATACTCCCTCTCTGTCTGGCGTATCACCCTTTGCTCTTTCGTTTCTCTCTAATATTCGCTCATTCTTTCAGAAGTCTCAAATGGGTCGTTAAGGAGAAACATCTCAACAGAAATGAATCAGCAGTCTGGGAGTGTATCCATTTACAGAGGAGATATCCGCACTCTGAACGCCACAAATGCAGATGTATAATCTCGTGTTCATGTCTTATTTGGCCTGAGGGAGTTGAGGAGAGGAATTCAGATGTAATGATCCTAAATTAAAGAAAAGGTGATGTGAGGCAACAGATTCTACAGTGTCGCCATTTAAATCACCCCCTTGAAATTCATCTTTATAGATTTTTAACACGTTTTATGTGTTTTATTTCAAGTGTCGAAATGTCGGTTTTACTTTTTAACATCCCTGTAAGATAAGCGATAAAATAAAAATGCATTCCTGACTTTTATTTTATCGCTGATCTTTTTCATTTTTGTTTTACTGTCTGTAAAGCTCTTAGCGGATCTGGAAAGTTTAGAGCAAACGAGGTTTATCCTTATTAGTATTAGTGTGCTTGCACGGGGCATTAACGCACACAGATACCCTGATGTGGTCGGGATTAGTCTTTAAGTGTAGAGTAAGCAGAAATAATGCAGGAGGCAAACATCATTAATAGAATTCATACTTGGGATTCGCTTAGTTTAGACGCTTGTCTCCACAGATTTTCTCGCAGGAAGTCTGACGGAGACGAACTTCACTCTGGGTTCTCGTGGCACGTTACCAAAGCTTTAAAACCTCGCATTAAGAAACTGCCCTCCGTGACCTCCGGAAAAGCCGGCGTCGACACAGTTCGGCTCACAAAAGGCCAGCTGAATGGATCAGGTGAACACGGGGGCAGCTTTGGGTTTTATTGAGAGGCCGGGGAGGACGCGGGAGGCCACTTGTTGTTTTCTTTTCTCGGGGGCCGGGGTCTTGTTAGAGGGCAGTAATGCTTTAACTGTCAGATTAGGATGTGCAACCTGTGGCCCAAAGCCTCTTAATGGGGGAAAGCGTGGCGGTTTGTCACGTACTGGGGCCATGCCGATGGTAATTTGGGACGATTAGTGAGGCGGCAGAGGGAGGTGAGGTCAGAGACAGAGACTGTCTTGCAGCTGGAGAGGGTGCAGCTTCATCCTTCTGTCACATTTATAAAGGCTCCCTGCAGGATGTTTGGTCATGTTTGTCTTATTGTGAACAAATTTCAAGACCGACAAAGTATAATATGTGTATCAAAGCCTGATGTATCTTATTTCTCTGTGCCTCAGCTGGACGATAGCTCGATTTTATCAGTTTGAATTTGTGGTTTAAGCCGATTTTTCAAAATGCAAATCGAGATTTTCTCCTCTGCCTCTCTCTTTGGGCTTTCACGTCCTGGAGATACACACTCACGACAACATGACAGCAAGCGTTAATGACAGTGACGAGTACGTTCCCAAAAAAGGGAGCAGTCTCGTCTGTTGTTCTGAACTGGTTCGGTTTTTCGGCATCAGATTCAGAACAAACCACAGTTAGCTGCAAAGTTTGTTTAAAGGCTGTTGCAACTATAAAAGCAGCAGCACGACCGATTTATTTCAACATCTCAAACAAGCAGCCGAGGGGGACAATGTGTCTCACTCCGACATGCCAAAGATCGCAGGAAAAAAGCCGGTAAACAGCAGGCGGCATTAGTGGAATCATTCTCGAGTTGTGTCCCTTATGACAGGAAGGAGACCCGCTGCAAAGCTGTTACTGATGTTACTGATGATGATGTGAATCACTTAAGATACGTTGTCCATATTTACAGTGGAAAAGCCTTTGGTCCAGTCATTTCAACACAACCAGTAACATTATTTGTTAACGTGGAACTAACGCTGAACGTCGGCTGTATGATTTCAGAATTGGTCATTTTTCATTTCTCGACTCTTTCAACTGCAAATCTGTGCAACGTGCAGTACTGACTTGAAGCTCTCGACATTTTCAGTTTGCTTTTGTTAATATTCATTGCTAAAATCAAAGTAGTAGTTGTAGTTTCTCTTTAAGACGGAAAAAATGGCTTAAAATCATAATTCGAGTTTGCCATTCAAATATTTGTACTTTTTGCTGTATTTTTCGACGGATGTTTTGTCGCTAACAAGGAGAAAACAGTGATCTGAACAATTACTGGACATTACTAGAATGATGACATAACATAATAAACATGAAAAGATTTTATTTAATATACTTGTAAACAAAAATACTGCTACCATGTTTGCATGCTTGCATGTTTCGTTTTGCTGTCCTGCCACTCTGACTATTGGTTTGTTGTTTTTTCCCGTGCCGTCCAGAAGGTGTTATAGTGTAATTGTCAACATTGTTGATTATTGATCATTTGAGGTAATTTTAGGGGAAAAACATGCCAGAAATGATTTGGTTCTTGATTCTCAGATGTGAGGATTTTGTCTGTGTTGTCTATTTTATATCATTGTAAGTATTGTTGGGTTTTTGGACTGTTGGTCAAATTTAACGTGGAATCTGAAGATGTCTCTTTAGTCTCTGATAACTTGTGATGAGCGTTTTATGGACTCAACAGTTTTTCAGTTTAGAGTGAATGTTCATTCAAGACAAAGTTTAAAAACTCAAGGTCCCCTTACTTTTTTCTCCACATACTTTTGGATTTGAACCTGTTTTTCTGAGTGTTTGTCTTCCCAAGTTGTCCCCAAATCTTTTCCCTCAGCAGCCGTCTGTGTTTGTTAACTTCCACCAGCTGATTCAGCTTAATGAGTTATTGATCAGGTATTGATGGAGCAGGCCGGGAGGACCCATCAAAGCTGTCATAAAGAATCACTGTTATTCCAACAGATATTGATTGTCGAGCTTCTTCCTGTGGCGGCTGGAGATATCATTATTATTATTATGATTTATTGACGGGGATAAACCTGCAGTCTGCATTATTCAGTGTGTGAATGGATTGCGGATTTTGCACAAGATTGTCTCTTAGATGAGAAAATTAGTGTTTGAAATTCAAACTTGATCAGTAGTTTGTAAAAAGTTTTCAAAAGTTGGATTTTCCTCTGAAGCTGTGAAACAGTCTGCAGACTCTTGATGTCATTAAAACCTGTGTTTACCTCCTAAAGAGGGAAGGGTCGTCCTTTATGACTTAGTTAAAGGAGGCAACAATGATGGGTTGTCGTGCGGGAACAAAGGTTGCAGTTGCTGTGAACAATACCTCAGTGAGTCAGTATGTGTGTAATTAGTGTGTGTGTGATGGGAAAGGAAGGAAGCCTGGTGGGCTGTGCTGGAGGACTGAAACTTGCAGGGCTGCCCCCTGACAGTCGGAGGCTCAAATACTCTGTCGGAAACCCTTCAGTCATCTAAGTCTTGCTTCAAGTCGAGCAATCATTTTATTCTATGCAGTGTAGTTCTGGGGACATTTTGGTCTCCAGATTTTGCTGCAGAGTGAGTGCACGTGACTTTCACGCGACTCTTTGCAGCTGCAGACATGCAGGCAGCAGCACAGAGGGAGAGACAGGCTGCACTGTAAGGTGAAGACGTCGACAGTATAGAGAGTCTACACTCTCTGGCTTCTAGTGTCGACAAAAAATGTTGCACATTTGCGAGTTGTTGTTAGCGTCATTAGCTCATTTACTGTAAGTCGTGAATGCTACGAGGCGGGTTTTTATTAAGCTTTGTGTAATTGTGAATATAAAACACGCCTAATGGAAACATTTTGAAAAAAAAATCCCATTTATTGCAAAAAGTATTTACGCTTGCATGGTATTTCAGGTGATTCAAAAAAAGCCAGATTTTGCAAAACTGCAATGGAAACACTTTTTTAGTCTTTTCTAGGTCACATGATGCTATCGTTATGAGCTTGTCAGTAGGAACTGGCTCCCTCATGATGCAGCAGGAGCTACACGAGCTGTTATTGCATCACATAACTCTGAGAAAGTTGAGCGAATCATCCAGAAATTTTGAATCCAAAATTCCTCTGTGAAATGGTGGACTATCAGCTCCCAGAAATCCCTCATATGTGGCCGCTCCCACATATAAGGGGCTCGCCTTTCCATCATGTCTCCATAACACGCCTACGTGGCCTTGGATTGGAAATAATGACAGCTAGCACAGTGGCTGCAATAGAAATAAAGCTGCTAATGTTTTTAACATCCATCGCCATGGTTACTGGAGTGTTACATCACTCAGTGGAAATGCAGTCATTTCGCAATCATGTTTTATCGACATTTCGAAAAATATCACTTGAGTTTTGTGCAAATCTGTAATGGAAACCTGCCTTGTAAAACACAGACTATGCATTAATACATTTGACCTCATTTGTGAAAAATGTGAACTATCCCTTTAAACCAGCTCTAAAAAGAGATGGCCACTGGTAGAAAAACCATGTTCCCTCTCAGCTGGAGCTCTCTACGCTCGCTCACTTCAGTCACCCCGAACACGAGTCTCCCTCAGCTAAATGCCTCGTATGTAAATGTGAAAGATTGAACAAGAAAAGGCTTCTTCTTTGTCGCTCTGCAGTATATGGAAATGCAAGACTGTGAATATGAATTATTCACGTTTCTCTCCAAACTGAGAACTTTTAAAAAACTGACAAAGTGTATGGATTTTGGTCTCTCTTCTCTTTAGTCGTATTATATGGCTTTTATTCAGATTCGACCAGTCTTTAATTTCAGCTCCACAAAGCTTTAAAACCCCTCTATGGCGTTGCTGTGAAGATCAATCGATCCTCTTGAAGATCAGCGAGCGACCGTTAAATTAGTTTCCACGTGTTCGACCAGGAAGAAGTCGGCACCGTGTGCTTTATGATGACTGATCCTCTAGGGGTGTTTTCTCTTCAACTCTTTAATTACACAGTACCCGTTCCAAGTCCCGCACTCCGATGGGAATCAAAGCACCGGAGGGCAGGAAGTTTTTAAGCAGAAAGTATAGAGCAGACTCTGATGAGTCAGTCGTGACCCCGAGGCTGCCGCTTCTCTTGTAAATTAGCCTTAAGAGGCCCGAGCAGCCGGAGCCTCCCTGCCCCGCAGCACCTGACGACGATGGGACATTAATGAGCAGTGAAGTGCCCGAGGGCTCCGACTCGTACAAAAGACTCCACGGTAACGAGAGCAGAAAAAAGTCTCCATTTCTTCACTGAACTGTAGCCAAAGCTAAAGGTAGCACGGCACTGGCTTCTTTCTCCCCAGCAGGGCTGTGAGAAGCTCCCGAATCTAAAAGAGATTACGACAGAAAAATAAACCATGACAAGAGGAAGTCATGCCGTGTGGCTCTTCCTGTCGTAAAAGTAAACAAACGTTAGCCATAAAATGAAATCATGTATCAATATTAAACGTTTTAGAGTTTAGTTTCTGCAGATTTTGTGATTTTCATGCTTTTAAACATCATTTGGGATGAAAATTAAAGCGGATGGAGGGAGACGAGGAAAGACCAAATCCAGGAAAAGGACAGAAGAACAAAAAAAAAAACAAAAAACAGATTTGAGTTTTATTTTTATTTTTTATCTCTTTTTCGCTCACAGAGAATGAAAACAAGCGAGTAAGCCATGAACCTGAACCATATTTCGGTGTCTTGCCCTAAGAAGAGGTGGGAGACACTTTAAAAGCACAGTTTATCATTTTGGGGAGTCTGTTTAACCTCTGATCAGACCTAAATGAGCCGATCAATACCGTTAAACATGAGAGTGATATCGACCCTCGAAAAGTGAATAAATAAAAGTGAAATGTTGGTCTTCATTTAACGTTGAAATATTAGAAAAAGTGAAAAATTAAGCAAATGTGAACATTTCACCAATGTTTGACTACGACTTTAAGTAGTGTAAGTTTTAGTACCGTACTCATGATGTTTAGCTCTGACATTGAATGTACCTTCAGATTTGGGAATTTTGATGCTGTCAGGTAAACTTTAAAGGCCCTGACACACCAAGCTGACGGTCGCCTGTCTGTGAGCATCTGACGCTGTAGTTTTTCCAGTGCGCCCCACATTGTTGGCCCTCGTCGGCCTCCGTCAGCTTTTTTTCAGCCAGTTCAACGTGTTGAGTCGGTGTTGGTGACGGTGGAGCCTGTCGTTAATGAAATTACTCTGATTGACAGTTCAGCTCCGAGCACGAGAAGAGAAACAGAAGAGAGGAAAGTAAACAAAGGACTGAAGTCAAGAGGGAGTCAGATCAAAACAGACTTGTTATGTAAGGCCATAGTCCTGTGTGTTTTTAGAGCAGAAACGTTTCCGTGATATTTGGTCGTTCAACACTGGATTGTGTTGATAATGTGCAGATGTGATGATGTAAGTGGCATCATGACGGTCTTCCGGTTTTACTGTTTGAACAGCGATTACAGACGACCACGTCTGCTGGTAACCAGCAGGCGCAGAACTGACGTGCTGGTTGGCTGTCAGGTTCATGTGCAACTTTTTGGCTGACACAGACACAGGCAACGTGAGGCAACGTGAGGCAACGTGAGGCAACGTGAGGCAACGTGAGGCAACGTGAGGCAACGTGAGGCAACGTGAGGCAACGTGAGGCAACGTGAGGCAACGTGAGGCAACTGTCACCACCTTTATTTGGGTTCGCTGTGTCTCTTTGTCTGTCCATGTCCTCAACACGTTTCAGACTTGTGACCTTGTGACAACATGAACGGGAAGAAAGACAGAAGGAAAGAGAAAGACAGAAGGAAAGAGAGAGGGAAAGGTAAAAGGAAAGAATAAAAAATGAAAAAAGACAAAGACAGGAAGGACAGACAGAAGACAAGAAAGAGAAAGAAGAAAGAAAGTGAAAGAAAGTAAGAAAGAAGGAATGAGAGAAAGGGAAAAGAAGGGAAGAAGAATAAATAAGAAAATAGAAGAAAAGAATGAAAGGGATAAAGAAAAGGAAGAAAGACAGATGGAGAGATGTACAGGAAGATGGAGAGATTGAAAGAAGGATAAAAAGAAAGAAGGAAAACATGAAAAGAGAAGAAAAAAGAAAGAAAAAAGAAAAGAGGGAGGAAAAAGAAGGTGAAGAAGGAAAGAAAGAAGGAGAGACATAAAGTAAAAAGGAAGAAAGACACTTATGATGTTCTTTATTAAAACACCAACAGAACGAGTGCCTCTCCAATCGTCTTCACACACACACACACACACACACGCACACACAGAAACAGAAAATTAGAGAAAGAAAAATAGGAAAGAGGGGAAGATGAAAGAAAGAAGGGAAGAAAGTAAGAAGGAGGATGAAAAAGAAAGAGGAAAATAACGAAAGGAGGGAAGAAAGAAAAAGAATGAAAGTACACCATGACGCTGGAGCGTGTCTAAAGCTAAAGGTAGCACTTCATTGGCTTCCCTCTCTCCTCCGTCCAAAGCCTCCTGTGGGGAGGAAGGATTAGGGAGGTGAACCAGGCCAGAGCTCCAACCGGAGACCCGGAGGAGGAGGAGGAGGAGGAGGAGGAGGAGGTGCTGCTGCAGCTCCGGCCTTCAGCTGTATTTTGTTTGCGTCTAAAGTGGAGTGAAAGAGGCAGGAGGAGGTTGTTTTTTCTCCTCCTCTCTGTGCTGGAGCTGTCTGGGAGGGAAGATGCTGCCAAAGCAAAGACCCCACACATCCTTCACCTCCTTATCAGACCAGACTCCCCCTCCATCCGTTACCTGAGATTGCCTTTTTGTAACGACGCTCTTCTTCTTGTAGATGTGGTTGCTGCTAAAAAAGGGACACAGAGACAGAGATTTGTGGTGCAGTTTGTGTTGTGATAGTGCCGGAGGATGCAGTCTATCGTCAAAGTCCTGCAATGAAAAGTAGCACAAAATAAGGAAAGGAGAGAAAGGAAAGGGGGCAGTAAAGGAGAAAAAAAAAAGGAAGAAGAAAAGAGAAGGAAAGGTTGAAAGTATAGAGAAAAGGAGGTAGGGAGACAAATAAGGTGAAGAAGAACAGATAAAAAGGAAGCAAGAAGTAAAGAAAGGTAAGAAAGATGCAAGGAAATCAGGGAAGGAGTCGTGAAATAAGAAGAATAAATCCAGAAGATAAGGGGGAAAAGGATGCTTTGCATAAAATAAGAATAAAGAAACAAAAGATATTTTCCATATTTAAGATCTTTTCTTGTGTCGAACATAAAATGTGTCTCTGCAAAGTGCCAGCAGCTCAGATTGAGATTTAAGGCTTCAGTGACTTTGACTCCTAATAATATATTTAGTTCACTATCTGCCTCCTTTACCTTTGAATGAACTTCATTTAAAAGTTGTCACTCAGAGTTATTTCGGATCGTATTTCCGCGGGCCGTTTTTGACTTCTGTCCTCACAGCTGCCGTGAATCCATCTGGAGCTCCAAACTGAGACAGAAAAAAAAAAAATCTATATTTTTCCATCAAGTGACTTTCGCTGTCAGCGGCTCCACAATCATCCTCCTCCGCCTCGCGCTCCTCCCTGACACGCCGTTGATGTACAGCACTAATGGAGCGCCATTGTTTCAGCCTGTAGCTTTGTGAAGGTCAGCGTCGAGTTATTCAGGAGCTCTGACAGGTTTAGCTGCGAGTCCTTGTCAGACAATGATCAGCCGGCGGAGAGACGGTGGCATTGGAGAGACGGAGAGATGAAAAGCTCGGCGCGGTTATAGACCGAAGCTGTACTCACTGAGTTTCCACCACAAGGACTCCAAAAACACCACCTGCTCATGCTGCTGCTATCAAACCGAAGAGGGGAGACTTTATGCTCGTCCTCCACGTCATTTCAGAGGCAGATATGATACAGAAACGACGGTAGAAACATTCAAAACAGCCAGATTATAAAAATATAAAATATTACCAACATTTTTGTCAGCTCCTGTTTATATCGCTTATTCAAGGCGGGAATATTGCGCCGTTTTGCCGCCTCGCGCTTCTGTTTAAGCGGCTATGATCGCAGGATCGGGGAACAGAGTTTATCACTTTTAAGCGGCGGCGGAGGTAATACCAGCTCTGTGACGAGGTTGGTGTAAAAAAGGGACGGCCTGCAGGACAGAGTCATGGGCGAGACGGACATGAAGTTTTGACCGTGTGTTATGCGTGCGACTCAGAGTGGGACAAAACTCAAAGCGGCCCAAAATGTCCGCAGGTTTGGAAGTGTTATGCTGCGCTCATGTGACGTCAGAAGATCGTAGTTTCAGAGTTAGGAAGTCGTTCTTTTGACTTGAATTTGACTTTTGTGTTCATGAGCTTTGAGGTCGTAAAGCGGGAGCAACACGGAGGGTTGCATTTTAATGCTAAGAGTATTTAATTTATATTCTCATATTTAATCTAGGTCGCTCTTTCTCTCTCATTCATCTTGTTTTTGAGTCTTTTAGTTTTTGTTTGTTCCTTTTTCTTGTGCTCACGGTTTCTTTCCTCTCTGTTCCTCTGTCCTTACTCCCCTTCCTTATGTAAGTTTGGACATTTAAGTACGTTTGATTGCCAAAACTGACTTTTACTTCAGTTGAAAATGTTTGACTTTACACTGTAGTATGAGCAGTTTTACTTCCTCTGCTGCTGTGATAAAGTATTTAGAGACGGCTGTCTGAAGGGAAATAAACTGTCCTGTCCGAGGCGCCTCGTGTGTCCTCGTCTTCCTCCGGATGGCAGTTATTTAGATTCGGCTCTCATCCAACTACCAGCCGCTCTTCTGTCTGAAGAATTAGCGACATCAGAGGAGACACGGATCGAAGAAAACGCTCTTTCATTTCACCTTGTATGCATCGCACACTTGGGAGGGACAAAGGGATGTTCTCGGATGAGCTCCGACCGAAAAAAAAGACCTGCCTTTGGCGGAGCAGAGGCCATGAATGAGGCCTTTGTGCTGTGCGAGTCCTCCCGAGCGCCTCCAAAGCGACCATACAGCCTCCAAAAACACGCTTTTGTCCAGCCTCATTTGTTCCCCTGTTGGCTTTTGGAGTGACTCTGCTGTCCCCGTAAGAGGCTTACAGTGTGGGCCCGCTCCTGGAGGACGCTGCCTGTATCGACCCCAACATCACCCCGAAAACACCATCCCTCACTGCACACACGCACACACACGCACACACACGCACACACGCACACACACACACACACACACACACACACACACACACACACACACACACACACACACACACACACACACACACACAGCTGTATAATGGAATTCAAAGGTGGCTGATCCGCACGGCTCCGGCTTTGTGAGGAGGCTTTGAACTTGCACTGATCGACAGAAGGAATTCACTTTGTTGTTTACACCCACAACATCGCCTCGTCTTTGCAGTCCGTTCACCCCCCGCCACCTCCTCCTCCTCCTCCACCCTGCTCTCCCTCCAGCATTAGAGAGGAGGATTGAAGGAGCGGGTGAGAGCAGAGGGGGGGATTTGTGCAAACACGGTCCTGTCTGAGCTCATATCAGTGACCCGGCTTCGACTCGCCGTCTTTACATAAAACCACTGAAGTGTTCCCGCTGACGCGCCGGCGCTGCCGAGCTCGTCACGGATTCAGCGTGTCAGAGGAAGCTGGATGTCTAATTGGAAGCAGAAAAAAGGCTGTAATTACATCTCTGAGTTGTTATGTAATTATTGGCAGGACTGCAGTCTTGTCCTCAGTTAATTAGGTTTTATCCGGGCGGTGTTTGTTTTTAAAATATGAATCTGAAATATTGGAGAATTGCTTCTCCACATGATTTATTCTTCAATATTTCAAAAGCAGATTCGCAGTCAGACGTCTGCTGATCAATATTTCATTGAGGCCGTAACTTATCTTCATTATTGATTAATGTGCCCATCTGTGTTTTGCTTTTTTATTAATCAATTTATTATTTGGTGTAAAAATAGTCGAAAAATACTGGAAGTACTTCATCATAAGTTCACTATTTTCAAGGTGACATTCTCATTTTCCATGACAAACAGTCATAAACTCTTAGCTTATCTTAATTTATTATCATTAAAAAAATAGACAGAATGAGCAGTTATTTATATTTTACTTATGAGTGTTTGTCATAAGTGAAAATATTAACTGCTAATCTGTAAAATTTGACTTATTGTGGAGACCACAGAAGGATTCATTACAAACTCTGCAGCTTTCAAGGAACTTTTCAGCCAATTTTAGCTCATTGTATTGTTTTTACTGCTCTTGTATTATTAATAATTAAAACAAAGCAAAACAAAGTAGACGAGCAGCTGGTGAGGAAAGTGGTGGAGGCCAAATCAGAGCTAAAAAGAGAAGCTTCTTGGACTCACATTTACAAAAGCTTAACTTCGGCGCAACAATAATTTTGCTGTCCATCTGCTGGATGATAGTCACCGATCCATATTAAGTCGTGTGTCTGTCAACTTTTTGTAGATTATGAAGATCAGATCAGTTTCAGGTACATTGTACATTTCTGCAAACCATAGATATGTTAAATTTGCCTGCTTTTATGCATCATATGAAACATTTCTAAAGTGTCGCAGTATGAGAGATGACTTTTGTCGTCACGAGGTGGAGGATATGGCGGGTCGTGTGTCACCTGCCGAACTGCCAAGCACCTGTGTTTTTTTTGGCGACCCTTTGCTGTGCTTCCACTGCTGTTTGTGCTATCAAACCGAGGTGTTTTATACAGACACACTGTTGCATTTCCCAGCAGTGTTTAAAAAAAACAAACCTAGTTTCTGTTTTGTTTTTTTTTAATCAGACCTTTTCAAAGGTTTTTATTGGCACATACACACACATTTCCCAGTGGCTTTTTTGGCACTAAACCTGGGTGTTTTAATCCAGACATGATTATTTCCCTGCAAAAAACAAGAGATTTTTGTGCCCAACCCAACTAAACCACGACTACAGTGTTGTTAAGTATTCTGAACTTTTAACGTTTTCTCTGCAAAATAATGTGCGATGTAAATGAATCATTTTTTTCCAGTTTAACAGTGCAATACAAACATTTTTCGAGTGTTTGGATTGAAAGCTTTGCTCAAACTCCGCTCCTGACTATGACGCGTTTGTTAATGTTTTTGTCAAATTGTTTCCAAGATCACATATTAACCTCTAAGCTCAATATTTGCTCCTTGAAAGCTATGAGTTATGAACCCAAACTGCCGCGAAGCATCGTTGGTTTGGGTTTAACTCGGCGACCTTCAGCGTACCTCTGTGACTTACCAAACACTGCAGCTCAGGACTGCAGATGACTCACAGACTTTAATAATGATAACTCTGCCAGCCGACACACTTTTTCTTTTCATCAAATGCTTATGATCTTATTTAGAACACAAGGTCTCGAAGGATCTGTGATTCTGAGCCAAAACTTCCTGCAATTATTTTATTTTTTTATTCAGTTCCTTTCAACTGTTCCTTTTTTTATTTCACTTTCTCCCCGACACTAATGCTGAGCTTCAGAACCAACTGAAGCACGTCCTGTTTGTCTCTGTGGGTCGATGTGTTTGGCCTTTACAGAGTCGAGGCTGTGTAAGCCTCTCACGTAGTCGAATATGCTCTCACCTTCTGCACAGCTGGTGGTGCTTGTTTCCAGCTTTCTTAACTTCCTAAAAGTCCCATAAACGCTGCTCCCGCTGAAGTTTTGCCCTTCGCTGATGTGGAAGAGACGCGGGCTGCAGCAGCAGGTCGGTGCTTGGCAGGGAGGCCCTGAGTTTGCCATATGGAGAAGATTTTTAACCTTTGTTTCACAGATTTCGTAGAGCGCAGCATCTCTGCCTCACACTGACACCTCGAGTCGGTTACAGACAGTCGTACCTGGCAGCCAGAGGGCGAGCGGCCATCTGGAGCTGTGGGAGGTTTTCCCTCCAGGCACAATGAGTGCAGCGATGTCGATAAGAAAAGATAAACCAGCCCGAAGCTCTTTGAGATTGTTTGTTAGTCCTGTAGACTGCCGTGCTTCAGGGCTGCGGGTTTAGAAACACCACAGAATATTCTTGTCTCTGATTGGCTGGTAGACTTTTTGCATTAGCTATAATTTGTCTGCAACCAAAGCAACGAAATGAACGCTTTACGCTGCCTTATCAGGAAACCAGTAAAAAAAGATCTGACCTGGAGTTAAAGATGACAAACACATCTTAGTTCAAGCTTCACTTGTGAGCTTTTAACCCTCTCTCATGGTCTTCTTCAGAAGCTTGAAGGATGATTTATTAGTTAAAATTTGCTACATCTTTGTAGTTGAAGGGTGCGTTGATTAAAATCAGCAGCCACTATGAAAATTCAATCCGGTTGTTTGGGCATGTTGCTGCTGGTGGCATCACTCAATTCCTGCAGTGTTGTGTCCTGTCGGCTCTGAACAAGTTCTGTCCATCCGGCGCAACAACTTGATCCAGGATGTTGATGATCAGCAGATGAAGTGCAGTTAAATTTCACAGACGTGGCTCAGTTGTTAAGTATTTCTGTCATGTGAAACCAGGCGGTCGTATATGTTAGGTGCCTTGATTATGTGCCGGTCTTCAGGTAACGTTGGTGGTATTTTTTGTTTGGTAGCTCAGTTCCTCCCAGGAGGCACTTGAACTAGAAACCCCCCAGTGAGTGTCTGTCACATTCACCGTCTCTCTGGCTGCCTATCCCCCCGGCGGACCCCGAGGCCTCCGAAATATGCTGCAGTAACCTGTCACGTAGCCTCTCGATGGTGCAGGAGTAGAATTCCTCAGTATCTGAAGGGACACCCGGAATTTCCTCAAGGGTCTGAGTTGAAACACACTGTTTCTCCTTTTTTTGCCACTGAGTCGGTATGCAGCACCCAGGGAATATTTTCCTTAAGGGGAAATACATTCTTGACTGTTTTTTGCTGCTACACCAAAAAATCTGTCGAACAGCTATTATCTTTACTCATGGATGTAGAAAATATTGTCAGTTTCACAGTTTATTTGTCCTTTTGAGATCATATATCCATATATTCATTTCACAATATTCTCTTTGAAAGTAAGCAAAATGTCTCGTTTTCTTTTCAAAAAAGGGAAAAAGGCAATGTACAACTTAAGGAGAAAGTACTCCATAAAAATCTTCTTAAAAAAGTAAAAAGTGCCCCCCCCCTTAAAAATTAGAACAAAAAAAAAAACAGACAGGCAGAAAAAAAAGTTTAACCTCCCCCCAAAAAAACCCAATGCACAACAACAACAACAATATAATAATAGTACTACTCATAATAATAATAATAATAATAATAATAATGATAATAATAATACTTCAGTAAAATAATTTTAGATATATAATTATGATCATTATAAATACACTTTTTGGGACATTTTTCCATGGAATTTAAAAAAAAAAAATTCCAAAGCCACTAATTTCTTTCAAATTATGAAACAGTTCTTGCCAAGTTGCTTATTGCCTTTGAACAGCCCTGCAAAGTCTGATTTGCGAGTGGGACTTTGGGAAATTTCGATGATACCTGAGTTGCCGAGTTGTGACATTTGTGTGACATTTCAGGGCAATGGCGACACTGTCAACAGACACTGTCTCCATGCTCCATTTGGTTTTTTTTTTGTTCCTAGTAGCTATCATTTACTTAAAGTAGTTGCACATTTTAGTATATGCATCTATTAGTTGAGTTATAATGTTATTTAAGCTTTTGAACAAATGAAAACGTCGGCTACGTACCTGATGTGCGCTCTGTGTGCTTCGTTCTGCAGCTGAAGCACAAAGGAGCTCTGTGCTACTTGCATTTGGTAAAACAGTCATAAAAAAAACAACCTTTTTGCTGTTATATATAATAATAACTCGAATGTGTGTATGTCGTAATTATGACTGCACAACTGGAAAGCGTGATATTTCTGAGGAGCACATGAAGCCAAAGTACAAAGTGCTTACATAGAGTCGTTAAAGGAGAGTTTTTGTTAGATTCACATCAGCGGCCTGCTGAGAGGAGTCAAGTGTGCATCACTGAACAGCATCTTGATCACTCTTTGATGAGGCATCTCTCTAAAGGCAACATTGGCGCCAGTTTTTGTTTGGTAACTCAGATCTTCAGGAGGCACTTGAACTCGAAGCCCTCCCGGTGAGTGTCTGTCACATTCACCTGCTGCACCTCCTCTCTGTCCGTTTATCCCCCGGCGGACCCCGGGGCCTCTGAAATGTGCTGCAGTCACCTGTCACGTAGCCTCTGGCGTGAGGATGATTTGTGCCGACGCGCTCGGCTGCTTCCTCCCACTCTTCTTCTCTCCATCTGTCCCGCTCTCCCCTCCCACGGAGAGGTCACCGCCGCTGTTTCAGCCACGTCTCCTGTCGGCACAGAAAATGTCAGACGTGAAGGCGCTGTGAGGAACAACAGGTGGATATACGCCACATCAGCCTCACTGTCAAACAGCAGAAAATGATGTGTGCGCTCGATTTCACATTGTCATGTGTCATCCTCACGAATGTCATAGTGGCCGTTTCAACGGATCATAGTTTCTAGGCTATTTAGTCTGTAATGTGTCTCAGTTTTGACTCCTCGGTTTTGACTCGTGTTTTACTGCCATTTTTCTAAGTACTCGTGTGAGGCAGGAAAAAACTGAAATGAGGTTTAGTTTGCAATACAGCAGGCAAATTCCTTCCATAATCACGTCTCGTCTGGTCCGCCACCGACTTCATGCCACATAAAACAGTGCAACACGTTCCTACACAATAAAGCACGGTCAAAAACTTACATCGATACACACCTACACAAAGTACTCATCGTCTTCTATCCCAAAGTCAAACTATCGTGACGTCATACTGTTGCGATGTCCACTACTATCTATCTAATACTATCACACTATCGTCTTTCGTCACAGAGCCCCTGGTAACTGGAGTAATATCTTAACTTTCCCCATGAAATTTGAAAGCGAAAAAGTATAAAGTCTCTCAAAGTGTAAAGTAGAACCTGAAAACGGTACTGAGAGAACGTCCACGTCTGTCTGCGGACTGATATCTGTGATGGAAACTGCAGATATTTTTCTATTAATAACCGCAGGTGTGATGTGAGGGCGTAACGCTCGATAGATGTCATTACTCAGCCTGTGAGTGAACGTCACACCCCTTCGTCTTTCTTACCACACACACACACACACACACACACACACACACACACACTCCTCCATGAATTACGATATATAGACTGGTGTGTGTTAGCTGAGATCATCTCAGGACGCACTTCACTTCCCTTCCTCCCCTCCTCTCCCTCACTCCTCCTCTGCCTGCTCTGATAAACCCGGGGGGAAGGTCGCGGAGGAGGGACCGCCGGGGTCAGGAGTTCCCCTCGGCTCCGGCTCAGACGCCGAGCGGCGGAGCCACATTTTGACAGGAATAAATAATTGCCTTGTTAGATTTTGGGATGTCAGTGTAATTACAGTCAACAGATGAGATGTAATGGAGCAGACAGTCGGCCTCCGGAGGCCTCGACTCTGCATCCAGTGATATAAAAACGGGGTTCAGCTCACAGGGTGTCACTCTGTGGCAGCGAGCAGGAGGCGAGCGCTCGCGCGTCTGAGCGATTTCCAGCTGATGTTTGTCCTCTGCAGGAAGGAAAACGTCACGAGGTTTAACAGGAAATGTGATTTTTTTATCCTAAAAAGTCTGAACCATGATCATGGTTTTGTTCAGTTAACACTGAAGCATTCATGGTGCAGTCAGTGCCGGTGTCTCCGCCGGTTTCTCCACCGGTGTCTCCGAATGTCCGCCCTGTCCTCATTCTCCGCTGTCTTCTCTGCCGCTCACTCCATCTGTGTCCGTTCCGCTCTCATTCTCCGCCGATGTCTCCAAATGTCCACTCCATCCTCATTCTCCGTCGGTGTCTCAAAAAATATCCGCTTGCTCTCATTGTCCTTCAGTTGATTCCAGTCTCTTCTAGGACACCAAAATGTCTCGATCCGGTCCTGATACTGTCATTTATTAGCGTGCTCGCTGCTCACAGTAACCGCTGAACACCGGTGTAAGCGGCCGCCGTCTCCCCGTCCCTCCTTCTGCTCCGTGTGTGTGTGACGGGGACATGATGAGAGGACATGATGAGAGGACACGCTGGACGCAGTTTGAGTTCAGGTGTAGTGAGTTTGCAGCTCGGTTCTGCTGAAAGAATAAACTGATTTCTAATGTTTGGTGTAAATGTGCAGAGATCACAGCAGAGCCGTTCCTTAGGGACGGCTCTGTAGCTGCTGCTTCCTGACAGTTTGGGGACATTTTAAATTTGTGCAGTTTGAGGGTTAATGGAAACCCGCCTGCTGTAATTTTACAGTGAAATCATTTACAGCATACTTTATGAATACATTAATTTCATTGACGTCATTATTCATTTTCAGATGCTTGTGGAAAAAAAGCCTCTCCACTCTGACTGTTAATATTAACAGAATACTAAAATAAAATAAACCGTTGACCCATATTAGTTTTGGGACACACAAGCACTTAAATCATCTTCACTGTGTTCTTCATTTGTAATTATGTGAAGACTGTATCATTATGAAAGTGCTCGTGTACCGCGTTAAACTGCGGCAGAGTGAGTCAGCTGTTGTTCCCTCTGAAGAACATGAGAGAGGCTCGGAGAAAACCTCCTTCCTCCCTGAACTTCACCACATCCTGGCAGATGAGAACATTTCCACTCGCCGCTTTGATTTTTTTTTTTTTTTCATCTTTTCGAATTCAAGCCCGTTCTGCTCATCTAAAAGCCCAATTTATTCCTCAGCTGAAGTTGAAAGAAGACTTTCCCCTTCAGAGCTCTTTTTCCATCCAAATGTGTGAGCGTTTCTTCTTCTTCTGAGCAGGAGGAGGAGGAAGAGGAGGAGGAAGAGGAGGAAGAGGCTTTCATGAAAGAAAGACAAATCTCAGCTTGATTATGGCGACACCCACCCGAGGTCGAGAGCTGGTGTTTCCTTCACCTACACTAAATAATTTCACTGTAAAATAACAGTAAAGAGCTGGCAGCTCAGATGACTCCAATATAATATTATTTTACAGTATTTATACTCGACAGATTATCAGGGCCGATATTTGGCATTTTGCTGATTGTCTGTGTTTTATTTTAATCATCGCTGATAAAATTAGTCAATTGAAAAGTGCAAAGAAAGTGTCAGTATTTTTATTTCTTTATTTTTTTAACTGATATTTTCACGTGAATGTATAAAATCGTTGCTGGGAACTTTCTGTATATGATGGATATTATCAGACATTTGCTAAAGGCATGTCAAAAGTTTTGTGTTGGAGTTTGATATATTCCAAATTCTAAATTGTGACAGAAAGACTTTCATTTTTATTTCTAAATGCATATCGGTTCCAAATATCGGTTTTCAATAATCTGTATCGGTATCAGCCCTGAAAAACCAAAATCAGTCCACCCCTAATCTGTACTTAGAGTAGAGTAGAGTAGAGCAGAGTAGAGCAGAGCCGGTATCATGTAGTGGAAAGGCACCTTTAGTGTCATGTCACCTGGTGGCCCGGCCCCCATGGGATTATATGACACCTTTGCAACGAGATGAACATAAATTCAAAAATCATAATTACAGCTGAACAAATACAAAATTTTCCAGAGAAAAGAAGAGACAAATAAATAGATAAATAAATTTAAAAAAAAACCATTTATTAAAAAATAAAAATAATGATAATAATGATGATGATGATTGTAGAAAAGTCATGCATCAGCAGAGAAAACCGCAGAGTCAAAAAGATCACAGGAAATCACAAAAAAGTAGCAAAGATTTGAGGAGCTGCTGCATCTACATGTGCTGCCTAAATCAAACCTCTGACGCTGCCCTTAATTCTCCATGCAGCACCCTGTTTCCAAAAAAAACACTGTGGTGACCCGTAAAACAGCAGCGCGCGGTTAAAGTCCTGTTGCTTCATGTGGAGCAACCCTCAACGAACTACAGCAGCAAACCATTTCACACAAATGCAGCATTTTACTGTCGGAGAGTGTGTGAAAGTTAACGGCAGCTGCTCACAGCGTACGAACGCAGAGCTGCAGGGCTGCGTCACAAATGATGTGCAGCACAGTTAATATGATGAATGTCAGAGATGTTCAGAGGACGTCGACGGTGTCTGGTGGAATAAATGTGAGGTCAGACGTGTCAGCTGTGTTTAAAAAGTCGGCCGGCCCACTCCGCCTGCAGCTCGCTTTTTCTTCCAGAAGCCACAAAACAAATTGTCACGCTCTCCAGGTCCCCGTGAAATATGAGTGGTCATCAGAGGGCTGCTGGCATGTGGCACAGAGAGTCAGAGTGTGAGTGATGATTCCTCCAAAAAAAACTCGGGAGCTGGATTTCTAAAGATCAATTTCCTTTTGAGCCTGCAGAGCGGGCGGGACCAGAAAACCTCCGTCAGGGAGTCAGAGAGCCGTGACCGGAAAGTGTTCAGGTCTGAGGGCAGGGATGTATGAAGGACTGAAAAGAAAAACATTGTTGGGGGAGTTTTGGGTGCAGATTTGCATCAGCTCTCATGCGTGAAAAGAGTTATATTGTTGTCGTGTGTGTTCTCCGTGACTGGACGTGTGAATGTGTCGATGAACGTGTCCGGATGCTGTGAAACTTTTTAAAATTCTGCAAAGAAGCAACGACTGAACCTGCGGTCTGTTCATTTTTGCTCTTAAACACAGGATTTCATTGCACGTCTTTATTTTATTCAACCTTTTTTCAGGAAAGCAGCTGGTATTTGGCCTGAAATGGTAAAATATAACTAAGTACACTGACTCAAGTTATCTACTCAAGTACAGTTTTTACATACATACATACTGACAACTAAAGTATTTCTGTTTTATTCTACTTCATACTTACATCCCAAACGCAAATATTGTACTTTTAATTATTTTTAATTATTTTCAAACCAGTAAAATGAAAGCATCTATCCTTTATATAAAAGTATTCAAACTGAGCTACAGAAATGATTTTTTATCATTATTTTCTAGCACGACTCAAGCAAAGGTTTTCTGATCTTCCACCTGTCCTGCATGTTGAAGGTCTGTCGTCGCTGTTATGTAAAAGACAAAAAGTTGTTGGTGGAGGTCTGGAGCAGACTGCGGTCAAGTTAGAGGAAACTGAAATTGACTGTTGGTTGGAAACAGGATGCAATCAGCAGCCTGCTGTGTGAAAGTCTGATGAAACCTGCAGCGACCTCCTGAGCGGCTCTGCAGCTGCACGCCGGTGTCATGCTGTTTTTCATCACCGTTCCTGAGAATCTTTATCACAAGAGGAAGTCGATCTTTAGTTCAAGATGAAAAAACTGTATTTTTTTATGCATTTGTAGAAATGACCAAACCTTTTTAATTAAGAAAAGTCAAGAAAATGAATCCATTACGAGTCCTGCGTCAGAACTTTTCGTGTTTGGAGTGATTTCTTTAAAGTATCAGACGTGAAGACGTGTCCTATAACTGAACTCAATATTATTCAAATGATAAATGATTCTTGTGAAACTCCTCAGTCGCAAAATCAAAGGAGTGTGATCAACTCCTAAAAATGAGCTCAGATAAGCTGCTGCAAAGTTTCTGTGCATCTTTGTGGGAGCAAAGCTAAACTTTTGACCTCCTCTTTCACTCTCTCTGTTATTCATTTTTTAGCACGTAGGCTTTTTAATTTCTGAAACTTTTATGTGGGAGTTTTTCAATATTTTGTAACAAGCGAGTTCTCTGCATACAAAAGTGTCTTTGAGATGACGCTCTCTCCGTATTGATTTTCCCTCCCAGTCTGAAGGAGAGTTTTCGTAGGCTGCAGGAGAGCAGAGACCGACACGACTTTGCAAACTCCGCCCGCCAATTGTTTACATATTTCACATAGCTTGTGCTGTTGTGCCTCCAGGCACCTGCTGCGCCGCTCAGAACGCCCCGCCGGGGGCCAGATATCCAATCGCTGCTCTGTCAGTCTGCATCTGCTCGATAACACAGAAATTACAGCTTTCTGCCTGTCTGCCCTCCTGAGTGAGATTTTGTTCTCTGACAGGCTGTGGACAGAGCCGTGCTGCGACTCTGTGTTTACTGTGTTCGGATGGCAGGAGGAACTTGTCTCACCTTGTTTTGAACCTCCTCTTTACCTTTGAACCTCCTCTGATTTACTGACAAATGTGCAGCTGACATTCAGCGCGAGAAGGGACCATATATCAGTCAGACTGCGTACTTCAGCCAACAATGAACAAATGAACAAACACACGTTTTGTTTCATGCATGTCAACAGTGATGCAATAATAGAAAATCAGGAAAAAATAAATCAATGCTGCATGAGAGCACTATATTACTTTAAATATTTTAGAAACAGAGAAGAACATCATAATTCTGAGAAAATGAATTAAGAATTTAATAAGAAAATATCACAATATTTCAAGAGGAAATGAGACAAAGGGGGAGGGGAGGGGAAAATCATGATAGTATTTTTTAAAAAACTGAGAATTTAAGTTTTACTTAAAAAGTAATGGTCTTATGACATAAAACTCATAATTTTGTATGAAAAAAATTCAAATATTTCAGAAAAATCATAGTATTAAAAGAGGTCATATGTTTCATTTTGAGAAAAATGTCATTTAAGAAAAAAAGTCTTGATAGTTACTAAATGAGTCAGAAGAGAATAAAGTTGTAGAAGTCATAAATCAGAATGCATCATACTGCACTTTGCAGGAAAAAGTCATTATATTATGGGAACAAAAAAGAAATTTGATGAGAAAAAAATAAAATACTAAAAAACCCGCAACAAAAAAGATGAAGTGCTTGGCTCGGTGGCAGCTCGTAATGAGTTTCTTGTTATTTCTTCTGTTCTGAGTTTCCTTTAAACAATTTAAAAACAGAAACTTTAATGAAGCCAAAGAGGAATCCTCATTTTTTACATCACATTACAATCGACCATTTTTTGAAGTGCTGTTTCACTGACTTCCTTCACTTCAGGCAGCTGCTGTTGTCAGCTGAGTTGAAAACTTTCAGAGTCACACAGCTTCGTCTCAATGATTATTTTGCTGCATTTACACTTTAGTTTTCAAGGCTGTCTTGTTGTAACTGCATTCAAATCAAGGATGCTCCTGCAGACAGTCGGCTGCCGAACAGCAAGATCTGCAATAATTTCACATCGTCATTTTCATCAAAACGTCCACTTGCTAATTATTTGGCATCTTTGAGTTTCATTTTCTGCCAATACGGCTCCGTTGATTGGCAACAAACTCTGGAACAGACATATTTTTTCTGCAAGAGTGTTTTGTCTTTGTAAATCATGGTTAAATAACATGCAAGATGACAGACTTGGATAGATGCATTAGGCAGTTAAATCCACTGGTATGATCCCAGCAGTCACTGGGATGCCCACTGTGGAATGAACAGCCTGTGTGGGATGGACTGGATGGCACGTGGATGTTGTGATCCATCACTATTGGACACGTCCCTTGTTGTTGGTCCCTGAAGTGCAGCTAATGCCAGTTTTCATCGCTGCGTCCGTTCTCTCCCGGCTGTCCTCTCTGTGGCATTTTGAGCATGTGTGTCACATGACGCGTCTGCAGGGAGCTCCACCAATCAGAGCAGAGACAGAGTCCAGTCTGCTGCAGCTGTCTGGTGATTATTACGAGTGGATTTTTGAGTGGAGACAATCAAACGTGAAACCTCCTGTAGATTTACATGTGTAGACACAACAGTCATTAGTCTCTCAATTATTATTTCCAATTAACTTAAAAAAAAATCCTGGTTTGACAGCCGTTTCTTGTGCTGCCATCAAACACCTTTCACAAGCTATTTAACCCTTTGAAACCTGAGCAAATTTGTTTGATTGATTTAAAAAACTTGAGAAAAAAGGCACTGAACATGACATTTTCCACAAATTGCAAGAAACTACAAATGATGAAGAAAAATGACCCAGAAATTATATATTTTTTTAAAAAGGAGTGACAATTATTACAAAATTATTTAAAAAAGAAGAAAAATGTCCACAAAATGACATTTTCTTTCTTTCAAATGTCTTTTTATTCATTGACAATATTGATAAAAACAGTGACTGTACTTTTTTTTTTACCCAAATAACATTTACCCTTTATCACAACACATGCATCCCATCAAAACACAACTCAACACACAGATACCCACAGCCGACCACAGAACACAGATCCTAAATTATCCACGAATAAACTAAAAAATTAATAAATAAAAGTAAAAAAATAAACAAATAAATAAAATTTAAAAAATAATGAAAACTGTATGTTAATTATTATACTTATGTTACAAAAATACAGAAAAAACATATATTTTTTAATTTACTGCACCTTTAGGGGTAATTTTCTTGTTTGTCCTTTAGTTTTTTGCATTACTTTTTTGTGCTTATTTTCAGGTAATTTTCTTTTCATTTTTTTTTACGTTGATTGCATAACCGCACAAATAGAACGACTCAGTCATTTCGCAGTCGGATTTTATCGCCTTTCAAAAATATTGCTAAAGCAAATCTGCGATGAAAACTCGCGTACAATGATATTTCCGTCCTTTGCACTTCTTTTCTGCTTGCTTCACTTCAGATTTTTGGCAAACCGTCTGCAGAGAGCCCTGACCTCAACCTCATCCGATACTTTTAGGACTTTGAGCCAGAACTGATCACACAGCATCAGTGTCGGAAACACTGAAACCAGACGAGCGGAGGCCGTTACTGCAGCAGATTAATGTCAAAAACAGTGTAGTATGAGTGTAATCTTTGCGTGTCCACATACTTTTGGCCATTTATTACAGCTGACATAGAAATGTGGTTTTCCAGGAAGGAAACGTGTGAATGCAAAATACAAGAGGAAATTAGAGTGTGTGTTTTTTGTTGTTGCACTGATGAAAGATTGACGAGGTGAGGAAGTCATCTTTGATTTCATCTCCGTGTTGTTTCCCACTCGAGCGCCTCCGGACTCCTCGTGGGCCACTTTTTGCTTTTATGCTCCACAGATGTTGCCTCCGCTGCTTACATGTGTTTTGATGTTGCCCCCTTTTTTACGGCACGCTCTCTAAATTCCTGCTGCTCCATCTGCAAAAGACACTGCAAAGACAAATCATGTTGTGCTTTTCTTTTCATCTGTCGGAGAACGGCAGAGAAGGCTCCGCTAATGAGACGGATGAAGGACACTGTGCAGGGGAGATTTTTTTTTTTGTAGCATTACAATATAGCAATTTACGAGCAGCACTGATGCCGGATGCACACAAGAGGTGAGAGACTGCATGAATATGAATGGTGGATTTAAATTCCCTTGATCTAAATGAAGAGCAGAAGATAAAAGAGGCCCGTAAGAGCGTTAATGAAGCTCAAATGATCTTTAATATGCCTGCATCCACCTCAGACAGGCTCATCAGATACTTTTTTTTTTACCGAGAGGACTTTTACTCCTCAAATATAAAGATGAGTCCTCACTTTCTGTTCAAAGCTACTCTTCAGCTAATGCCAGCGCAGTTACGGCACCTGGCTATGTGACAACTGAGAGACACGGAGATGAAAACTATCATCCGGAGTTAATGGGAACAGGATGAAAGCATGACAGCTTTCAGACTCTCAATTCTCCTGCAAATGCAAAAAAAATGACTGAATATCGTCAAAACAAACTCTGCAGGTGAAAAAAGTGTCCTTTACTTCAGCAGCATATTTTACATACTGACTATGTGTTTTTATGTTACATTAAAGTTAAAAGTGACACGATGTTCGCTTTGACTTTAATTAGAGATTAAATATAATTCTACACCTTCTCTCACTGCTTCATTGGACACTTTTCACTGCAAAGACCTTTAACTTTCAAATACAAAGCAGAATTTTCTTTTTATTCCAGTAAAGGAGTCATATCTGCAGTGCTCAGCTGACTGACAGAGGACTGACGCTGTCAGACTCACATCTTCAGTCAAAAGAAACAGTGCTTCAGTGTCAAAATACTCAGATAAAGTTCTGCGTTCATGTGATGTCGAAAGGTCTGAGTTTATATAAATAACTGTTTGAGTATTCGTTGTTTACCTCATGTTAAATTGAATGTGTGAAGAAAACTGGTGGCATAAAAACCAACAACAGAAAATTGAAGTCATTAGGGTCTGTATTAAAGAGAAGCAAAACTATATTAAAACATCAGTCTTATGTATTTGATTTTATGCTCAGTGCTTCCCAAATGCATGAATTTCCACTAAAATGGTGATATTTAGAGGACTTTACAGTCGCACGCAAGGGAGAGCAGAGGACCAGCAGCTCCAGTGTTCAGTGAGGTAAAATGACTGTTTTTTGTTTTTGTCTGCCTTTGAAGAGAGCAAATATCAGTTTTTCTTACAGATCAGTTCTCGTTTGGAAACAGCTGTCTGTGTAGGAAACACTGATCATGCAGCTTAATAAATGAGCCTCTGATTATTCTGCACGAGCTGTGTGGGAGTTAGTAAACAGATGATACAGTTTTGCTGTTGTTAAAAATGGACCCCTATGACTCTGATTATTAAACGATTTTCTCTCTGTTAGGATTATTTCTGTCCTGAAGGCACGCAAGAAAAACAAAGTTTTCTCCACTAATTCCATGTAACCTGAGGCAAATAACTGAAATACACGTTTTTCTGGAGGTGAAGTGCTCTTTTAATATCTGCAGATAACATTCACCTTCTAAAGTAAGTTTGAGATGTTTCATGTTAGTTTTCATGTTAGTTATGACCTCTGACCTTTTCTTTTATAACTAATACAGTGATGAAAGGAATGGCATTGGTGTATAAATGGCATTCGGTGGTCTGAGGGTAGTCGCAGCAGCATTGAGCAAACAGTTCATCGCTGCTGCTCTTTTTACCATTCTCCAGCTAATTCTTTTCTTAATACAATACAAAGTACAAGATATATTTATTTTTCATTTATTTTAAACGTAGGAGATAGTAGGCGATATGTTTCAATTGTCAAATATATGCAGCGAAATAGAAAATGCAATGTTTCCCTTTAACACGAGTAAAAGTTGAGTAAAAATGCTACAAACGACAAAAATGTTCAGTCCTGACTGGACTTTCCTCTTTGTTTCTTCTTGTTTTCTCTCCATGTGGCAAAAACCCACTTAAGCCATGATGGATAAATACAGTGTGGCACTTTGGCAGTTTCCTTTATGAGGACACGAATAGTCGGCCTGCAGTATCAAATTTTTGGCTACGATGTCAGCAAGGAGAAGCTACTATAGAACGATCTACGTTCGTTTTTATGTTAATCCACTTTTTGTGTGAACATGTAAACTTCAGCACTCAAACATTTGAATCTATCTCACCAAAAAACTCCATGCACAGTGACTTTATTTGACCCCCCCCCGACGGGATATTTGATTACAAAGTGAAAGTTAAAATAGCTGCTGCGTTTTCCTCATGGCGCCCGGCTGCAGCTGTTTTCACGGCCGGTGCCTGGAAAGTCTTTGCCACCAAAATAATCTGGGTTGGAGGCAGAGGGACAGTCTGTGGAGTCGTCACAGAGCTTTACTAAAAATGGACGTGTGTCACAGATTCATACGAGCACCTGCTCATGCCAGCAGCAGCAGCAGCAGTCATTTCACTCATGAAAGCGAAGGAGAAATAATATAACGTTTTTATGCACTTTTCAAAAGAAAGAAAGTTGGTCAAACCACCAAACTTTAGTGTTTTATAGCAGGATAACATCACAAAACTGCACGACAGAAAAAAGCCATTCCAGGACACACAGCAACCTCCTGGGTCCGCCTGTAACCCGAAATCTCATCTCCTGCACAATTACCTCTCGTCCCCCTGTCCCACCTGAGTCACACACCTTGTCTGCTATGTCTTCCTCCTCTGCTGCCTCTAATATGCATCAATTTGTTCCCGTCTTGAGGTAAAAATATCCCTTCCACCTTTTTGTCTCCGGCTTGTTATTTTCTTAGCCAGCACTTTTCTGCTGAAGGTCGCAGGAGTATTCAGTTTCACCTATTGTCAGGACACAATGCTGGTGAGTCACACTCACACCCTCCTTACCATCGACTGTCAGGAAAGTGAGCGGGACTGACATGTCTTTTGTGTGTTGCATGTTCATTCAATATTAACTCTTCAACACCTGGACCATCTTCAGTTTTCTTGTGCTGCATTTAAACACCTTTCACACGAATTTTATCCTCTGAAAACTAAGAAAATTGGAAAAACATAATGAGCAACTTGGCAAGAAATATCCTAAAAAAAAAGAAAGTAAAAGGTGATATGGAAATAATAAAAAAAGAGAAAAATGTCTAGAAAACTTTATTTACAAGTCCCTTAATTGTTTATTCAAAATTATGTTTCAGAAAGAAAGGAAAGAAAAAAATCATACATTTTTTTCAAAATAAAATTTCTTGAGGTTATTTTTGTTTGTTTTTGCTGTTTTTTATGTTTGTTATTTACTTTTTACCTCTTTTTTTCCAGTCATTTTTTGTAATGTCTTATTTCTTGCTAAGTTTTGAGGCATTACTTATGAAGTTGCTTGCCGTCCGCTGATGTTTTTAAAAGAAACCATGCTAATTTGCATAGGGTTCAAAGGGTTAAGCTTTATTCGGCTCATTTTAGTCGCTTAAGATGCATCAGCTGATTTTTTAGCCACTAGGAGAAAGAATAACTTCACAGTAAGCTTAAAAAACACACTTCTCTGACATATTTTTGCATTTTAAAACTATCATAGCTAATTTGTTGTTATCTATTTCCACAGCCAGCAGACACAAAATAACATAATCAAGCATTCAGATCTGTTTTTCTCCACCTTAAAAAATAAAATCCAGTATTCGCTCATATTTTCCTCTTTAGTTGCTCCTGTCGAAGTTCCACTTTCTTCATTTTGCCTGTTTGCTGTGTGGTGCAGGACAGGTAGTGTACTGTGGGTTTATTAGAGCTTATTTGCAGAAAATAGTTGTTGGCAACAAGTCCAAAATATGTGTGCTGTGCTGTAAAAACAAAACTAGGAGCTAAAAGAGGCTTAAAAACTCGGTAGAGGTGCAGAGCTGCTGATCAGTCTTTAGTCTTTAGTTTGAAGTTTTGTCTCTTGTATGTTGCAGAATTCACTGACATTTAAAGGTGGAATTAAAAAATTCATGGATCGGATAACCCCCCGTGTCCTCTGGTTTAGGATTCTCTCTGTTGCTCAGGAGTTGCATGTTAAGGTTCAACATTCAGTGTGAGTGTTGCGTCAACTTGTTTCATCTGAAACTGAAGCTGAGAGAGGAAAGACTCCAGCTGAGCAGCGGTTAGCCCTCTTACAAAAGCCACGAGTTTTGTGGTTTTTATCCCCTTAATTTTGTAATCCCTTGCAGAACTGAATATTTAGATAGCAGCTGTTTAAGGTATTGAACAAATAAGCTGGATTTTTTTTAAGTGCATGGATAACTTTTGTTAGATTTTCTGTCCACTAAATTCACAAATTATTGAAAACTTGAAGCATTAAATTCATAGGACAGTCTGAGTTTATATTACTGTAGGATTATGTGATGGCTCAGGCGTGTTTAAGGTTTTTAAAGCCGTATTTCAGCCACCCAATAAGCATCTGTTTATCCCTCACCTTGAGTTACGCTAAAGAAAAAGTTTTCTTGTATGCCTCCAGTGAAATCCAATATGGAGAAAATTGTTGATGAACTGAAGGAAAAGGGGTTCATGTTGTTTTTTTGGAGCCAGGAGTTATTTGTACGAGACGTTGGAGCTGTTGAGGAGCGATGGGTGAATCTGACACAGACTAGAGTCATGGCTCGCAGACAGCCTGACAGTCAAGCGTCCCAGCAAAATACTCGCTGCTTTTTCATCTTCAGCTGGAAGTGGATTTGAGTTAAACAACTGAGGTAAATGGAACGACATCCGATGAATGATGGTCAATGTTTTCAGCTGCAACCTTAAGTTTATTTTGTGCATTTTTTAAAAGAGAAAATTCACCCAAAACTGGGAGTTTTTCGGTGACAAATCAGTGCAGTTTTCAGCTGTGATTGTGCCGCCAAAAAAGTGTCAATTTGGAAGTCGACAAATAGAATAACACCTTTAACCCTTTGAAACCTGAGCACATTGGCTTGATTTCTTTAAAATACGAAGGCACTGAGCAACAACAGAAGAAATAAAAAATAGCAAGAAATAATTAAAAAATACAAGAAAATTACCTAAAATTAGTAAATATAAATAAATAAAAAATAATTAAGGAACTGACCCTGGAAAATTACTTAAGAAATTATTTAATTATCCATCTATACAGGTTTAAATATTTGAGAAAGGAGTCTAAAGCAGCACGAGGAAAGGGATGCCACTCCAGGTTTCAAAGGGTTAAATCCTTTAAAAGTGCAGAAGGCTGCATTAACTTTTGTGCTGTTTGAGCGACATTGTGCCCTCTTGTTTCTGTTGGAGTAAGTCACAGAAACCAAGAGACCAAACTGAAAGCAGCGACTTCAGTCACAGCAGATGGAGACTGTGTGTTGGATTTGTTCTTTGGGTAATCTTTGCAGGTTCTCTTGGGTTCTGCGGCCTGAAGGAGCCCCAAAGGTTCCTGGAAGCTCTTGTACTTTCTTGACGAGTATCTCAAAATAATGTCATCTTTGCTGCTGATTCGCCTCGCCGGCTGGACGCTGTGTTCACTTGGCAGGTGACGACTGCAAATTGCTCTCTGAGGTGTATTGATTGGAGGCGATGACCTTTAGAGTTAACTCCTTAAGGGCAACTGGACTGATTCAGACACTCAATTTACTCAACCAGCCTTCTGGGGCCGGTGCAAGAGGAGTCCACATGTCAATCACTTGTAGCACTGGTGTAAAGATTTATCTGCTCTTTACAGACGTGCTGAGGGTTGGACACACTCTCTCCTCGACACTCTGACACTCCCGGAGGTAAATACGCATGTACACATATTTAGATCAGCTTATCTGCAGGTCAGTGAAAAGAAAATGTTTCAGGACCATTTATCGACAGTAAAAAGGATGAAAAATGTTTCTTATTCCAAACAATTTTAGCCAAAGCAGCATGGTTGGCAGGGGTGGTAATTCTGGTTGTTGATTGATTGATTTGATGCATCGCAGGGACTTTTTTTTAATCAAATGTTCATGGTACCCAGAGGATGAACCCTAAATGCTTTGGGGTTTGGCTGACTTTTCCTCTCATGCCACCATGAGGTTGATATTTGTTGTTTTAAGTGAAATGTCTCAACAGCTACCTGAGAGACTGTAATAAGATTTCATTCGGACATAAACACCTTGCTTTCGTGCGAGAGTCCATAGTTCTCTCTTTCTGTGTGGATGTGTAAGGTTTTTCTACGCAAACACCGTTTCCCACTTAAAATGGGAACGTCAGTGCTCACAGACGTAGCTTGTAGTAAGTATTTGTACCTGTGATGTTGGATGCAAGTGTCGTACGAAAGAGGAATTCAAGAAACCGCGATGATGGTCGTCTCATCCACAGATCAGGGATTCCACAGTCATATTTTCCAGGCCTGGAAACGTCATGGAATTTAAAAAAAAAAAAAGCATTGACAGTTTTGGTAACATTATGGTATTTTGCAGTGTGATGCCTCCTGAAATAATCTTTTCCACGTAATGTGACTTAACATCAGATTTATTTTATGTAGCCGACGTAACGTAGCTCTGATTTGCGCCGTTGTCGATGTTTTGTTAATCATTACGTATAGCTGTCATTTTTCTTTTGGCGGTCCATTGCTCCTTCCATGTATAAATAGCTGTAATATGTTTGAATAGAGCCTAATATGAGGCAAGGGAGAAAAATGTAGTGTGGGATCTTGAAAACTCATGGAAAAGTCAGTTTTGAAATCCATGAAAATACATCGGGCCCCTTAAGTATATTTTCACACAAAATGATAAAGATGCTGGTTGGCTTGTTGCATTTGGACCAGAGTGAGTTTTCTTTACATGCACAGAAACACACAGACATCGTCTGTGGTTCACTCTTTTTTTAAATAGGTTTCTTATTATTTGTAATTCCTCCAGTTTGCATCCTCTAAATACCGATTCCCAGTTTAGAGTCTTCATATTTCATCTCATCTACATCACCCTCCCTTTGCATTCACAGATCAGCACCAATCAGCTGGACTCAGACTCACCCTCGCCCTGATTCCCTCCCACTCCGCCCAAATCCACGGCGGCATCACGGCCTGTAACGCTACAGAAATTACGGGGCCGGCACAGCAGTCATGCCTCGTCCCCGTCATAATTGCAGCTGTCAGATCTGTTTCACGATGTCTTCTGCCAAATAATTACCCCGGCGCTGCGCTCACTGGGGGGAGAGAAAGTACATGGCAGACTAGTTCTTGGCTCCCGTTTTTTTCTTTTTTCAGCTAAGTCATTCAACACAGCACAGTTTGTTGGCCGGCTTCCCTCCATAAAGACTTTTGGAGCCAGGTCTTGTGATTTGAAACGCTGGCAGCGCAGCGTCTGGGATGGAAGCTGCATAAAACCTGCTTTTTAGGGCAGCTGCACCTTTCCTCAGCCTGCGGGGGGAATAAAACAACTGCTCCCTGCCTTTTTATGTCATTGCATACTAATAAATCCATACATCTTTCATATCTTTATTCTGACAGCTTGATATCAGTGCATATGGCAGTATATTAAATTACAGCAAAATCAAGGGAGTGGATGTAGGAACATTGAAACACCAGACTAGCACTCAATCACGTGTTTTATTGCCTGCGTGCCAACACTTTTACTTGTTCTCAGATAAATTATTTCAGAAATCAAGTGAAGCCTGACAAGCATGACAAGACGAGTTGCAGGAGAACACTTTGCTCAGTCATTAGAATGATCATGCTTAATAAAACGATATAAATAAATATCTGTCTGCAGCATTAATGATGGAGAGGTGCAGGACGCTACATGCATAATCCTTAAAGTAAAATGAAAAATCTGTTATGTCTTCAGTGTCATTTATTTATGTGCAAATGATGCAGAGTGGGATAAGAAACAAAAGCTATTCTGCTGATTTAAAAAAGCCACAGGAGTCTTATGGGAGAAAAAAAAACTTTCCAAAAGAAGAAACAATCCATCCACAAGAAAAATGAGAAAGATAAAAACAGCAAACAGACACAGGAGACCTGTGCTGAGTCACGTCCAGACTCAACATGGATGAAAAGATTCACAGACCGAAATGAAAATAAGAAAGTTTGGAAATTGAAAAACGGAAGACAAAGAAAAGGCCTCATGTGGAAAAAAGTTTGAGTGATTGGATTTTATTTTTTTATTTGTCATCACCTAGATTTCAAGAGAAGTCGTGATGTTGAAATACTGAGAGAGGCGGGGGTTCTGCATCTTAAGGAGCAGATTTTTATCCTAAACAGAGAAACTCAGAGAAAATACACTTTTTTTCCTCTAGATTGCAACTTAAAGGGATACTTCGCCAATTTTCAACCACAGTTGTACCATAACAATGCGGTTAGTATGTGTGAATAAACTATAGCAAACTTTCCTCCATCGAAACAGTGCGTAGATATACGCACTGTTTAGATAAAATGATAAAAACTGATCAAAAACACGTCATCCGGCAGAGTTTCGCTGGCTCTCGGGGCTGTTACTCAAACTACAGGCTGTCCTTTTGCATTTTTGTGTTGCCCCCCACCCATGCCACCACTGTGGACACAAAGAGTATAGAAGTGGATCAAGAGAGAAACCCGCCTCTCTCTCTCTGTAGAACCTGAACCAAAATTCGGTTGAACAGGAAAACGAGACAGCGCTGATCAAATATACACCAAGATTATGTTACTGCACTGTTCCATTTCTTACATAAGAAGTTTGCAAAAACATATTAACTGCTGTGTTTATCTGTAAAGAAAAGCGCCCGGCGTTGCCAAATTTTGTATTTTGCATTTCCCATTGACTGAGTCATCTCGCAATTGTGTTTTATTGACAATTCGAAAATATCACTTAAGTTTTGCGCAAATCTGAGAGCGAGTCCGGCAAAAAAAAACTGAAAAAAACTGAGATGACATGATAAAACTAAGCAGCACTGATCAGATAAAGATCAGATCAGTTAAAACAAGATTCTGTTCCACCGGCAGGAGCGTTTATTGCACCGGTACAGCGCAGTCTGCTCTGGTAGTTGTGTGTTTTCTCCCTTTTCTCTGTTTTCTCTGGTCATGTAGCACCAATTGCAAAACTATTTATGTTTTTCTACTGCAGAGATGGAGTCGTCCTATTAAAAGGCCATCTTTCCAGCTGTGAGACATTTCTTTAAGTTGTCTCCCTGCAGGAATCATGGCGATAATAATGCATATAAAAACAACTTCCACGTAGCTGTGTATTTCTTCAAACCTGAGGAATGTTTTATTTCTAGACAGCGTCAGATGAATCTGTGTAGCTTTTGTTCTTTGTTCGCAGATGAAATGCGACGAGATGAGATAAGAGGAGAGGAGACGAGGAGATGATATCAGATCAGATGAACTTTTATTGATCCCTGAGGGGAATCTGGGTCATTACAGCAGCAAGAAAAAGAGGCGTATAGCTTGTGGAACAAAGTCAATAAGTGGATGAAGTGAAAAAAAGATATTAAAGATGATGGTGTCTGTCTCCTTTAGTGAGTCTCCAGGATGTCTAGAAAAACATTGTGTTCAGGTCTTGACACATTTACAGGTGTTGCTCTGCAGGTGAAGAATATTTATATCATTGCAAGGTGTTGCAAAAGGAGGTGTTTGTGTACGGTAAATCCATGCAGCTTAGAGAGGATGAAAAAAACAGTTGACAATAGAAACTGTTGCAACAGTTGTTCCCTTATTGGGTTGTTTTGTTGGATTAAAGGTTCAGTGTGTAGGATTTAGGGGGATATACTGGCAGAAATGGAATCTAATATGTTTGTTCTGGTATGTTTTCTTTAGTGTATAATCCTCTGAAAATAGGACTTGCTGTGTTTTTGTTACCTGAAAATGAATGTTTGCATCTACATAAGAAGCAGGTCCTTGTTTATGAAGATCCAGCCGGCAGCGTCAGTTCATAACGCTGCTGGACAGCAACTGTCAAGGAATTATGACAGAGGGGTGGACAGCTCATCGATCTGACCGGTTGTCGGGGAAAATATCGTGTTGGTGGTATTTTAATGATTGCTGCTAAAATTAATTAATGAAAAAGTGTGCGTTTTACACTCAGCCACCACCAGAGAAGACAGTCTGCAATACATGCAATTCATTTGCAGCATGGGAGGAACTCTCAGTTTTGCTAAAGGCATTTAAAAAGTTTTGTTTTGGAGTTTGTTATATTCCAAATCAAAATTTTTGACTGAAATATTTACATTTTTATTATAGATGCAGATCGGTTCCAAATATCGGTTATCGGTGTCATTAAGTACTAATAATAGCTATCAGTATCGACCCTGAAAAAAACAATAAAAAATCAATATATGCCAGTATCTACCGGTAACGACATAACAACATAAGGAGCTGTGAAGTCCCTGCAGGGCGAGATCCAACAAACCCAAGACTTTCACCAGGGAGCCTGCTGTTCACTTCCTGTTTAAATGTTGAGTAAAACCATGATGTTTTTTTTAAACTCTGTGAGTTGTTTGCTGCATCCCAGAACGTCAACAGCAGATTCAGAGTGATATCTAGAGCATAATATGTAGATGTGAAAGTCCGTTGACAAAGAAGCAATTTGTGACGACTTGGGATAACAATGTGTTGGAAGATCACCATATTGCACCGCCATATTTGTAGAGTAGCCCAAAATGGACAATGGACTTGTCCGACATGTCAAACAGCACTGGAAAAACCTTTGTTTGTAACGTGAAACTGCTTTATTCAATGTCTTTATCGGTTAACATTACTTGTTCTGTTCATTTTTGGAGAGGAAGTGGATAACGCAGTTCCCGGAAAAAACCCTGAATGATTAGCACTGACCAGATAAAGTTTGTAAAGTCAGCTTGTTTGCAAGCACACTTTACCTTTAACATTTTCTACATTTTCTAAAAAAAAAAAAAGACGATATGGCTTTTATTTTCACTCTGAACAACATTTGAGAACAAATTTTAAATGTTTAAAGACAAATAATTACTGTTAGATGTATGTTTCAGTGTTTCTTTCACTGGATTTTAAGAATCTGAATCATAAAACTTAAACATTTCCCGTTCTGACATCCCCACACACATTTGGTTTCTTGCGGTCCGAAAGCACAACTTTGAAATTACTTTGCACTTTCCAATTATATTTTTAGAAAGTACATTTTCTTGCTCCATTTACCTGATTTTTGCCATCTTGAATTATTCTGCCGTTTGGTCCGACAGTTGGCGTGTCTGCGGCGCGCTGGTCTGCTGCTGATGGAGTCAGTCAATGTGACCACAGCAACTGATGCGAATGTTCCCGCAGCAAAAGCATGAATTAAACATGTGATCAGCTCAGTTTAAATCATTAAATCTCAAACAGGCAGCTTGATATGATGCCTCCTCTGATGGCAGAAAACTGCATGTTTTGAATTTTGAAGTGGCGATGGTGGAGAGGTTTAACCACTGATTAGGAGACACTTTTATATTTTTACATGCATGCTTTTAAAAAAAGGCTGAATTTAAAGGAGACAAATGTGGTAAATTTTCTGGCATTTAATTAGCATGGTTGGATGTTCTCACATGCTGCAGCCTTAAGGTTATTTTAAGGTTTGTTCAAGGAGAAAATCCACCCCCAAAAAACATATTCAGCTCATTTTTGGAGTGAGATCACGGAGCTTCTCCACAGACCCTGAATAATAGAAGAACTTGCTCTCTTGAGGCAGTTTGACTGACGTGGAGACATTTCTACGTCATTTTCTCACATTTAAATCAAACTTTAACAAAAAAACATGCACCCAAAGGGTCATTGATTCAGTGTAGTGCAAAAATCAATCTTCAAGGGCCACTTAATTGCTTTTCCTTGACCTTTTGACCTTTTGACACACTGTTAATTCAGAGTTTAAGTTTCAAATCAACATAGATGAGGCTGTTTGGATCTACGCAATCAAGCTCCGTCAATCTGATGACTGTGTGAAATGACTGAAAGCTCCAGAACGCGTGGACCTTAAAATTATTTTGTCAGGGTCAAGAATGCACGGCCAACTAACCATTTTAAGTAACTTTTAAACAAAATATCCCAAACAGGTGTAGGTTTCAGTTTCTCTGGTGTGCGGATATTTGGCTTTTTTGCTTCTCATGTCATGAACTGTATCTCTTTGGGATTTTTAACAGTTTTCCAGACAAAATAAGCAACGGAAAGATGACACTTTAAGTTAAATTTGATAGTCCTTTTTTGACATTTTGCGCACAAAATAGCTGCGTGCACTTTACCATATTAACCAGGTCATGGCTGGACAAAATGTGTTCACATAGTTGGAGACAAAAAGCTGGTTTCTTGGAGCAGAATCATTATCTTTGAAAGTTACGGCTGTAATTAGATTAAGCTCAAAGTTAAAGGTGCTTAAACTTTAGCATTCAGTAGGTCTGTAATAGGCAGCACAGTTGCAGAAGAAAATGTTGGTGTTGTACATTTCTGCCAATCATGCATGCACTACATTTGTTCCTCATAAAAATCATATCAGTGTTTCAAAAGTGACAGTTGACTGTCTCATCTGGAGGTGGAGGAGATGGTAGATGATGTGACATCCAGTTAGGGCCGGGCGATAAAGCTAAAACAATATCAACTGTGACTGAACTTTTCTTTGATTGAAATATGAGATGTCGTCCATAGAATGTTGATAGAACGCATTTCAGCCATGTCCACTCTGCTCTTATCCTCCGCCGGTGTCTCCGCCGGTGTCTCCGAATGTCCTCTTGCTCTCATTCTCCGCTGGTGTCTCCGCCGATATCTTCAAATGTCCGCTCCGCTCTCATTCGCCGGCAGTGTCTCCACCGGTGTCTGCACTGCACTCATCCTCTGCCGGTGTCTCCACTGGTGTCTGCTCCGCTCTCATCCTCCAACGGTGTCTTCGCCGGTGTCTCTGAATGTCCGCTCGCTCTTATTCTCCGCCGCTGTCTCCGCCGGTGTCTCCGCCGATATCTCTGAATGTCCACACCACTCTCATCCTCTGCCGGTGTCTCCCAATGTCCGCTCCACTCTCATTGTCGTGTTTTTTGTAATGTGTTTAGGCTGATCACAAGGTCACAAGTCTGACACGTGTTAAGGACATGGACAGACAGAAGGGACAGCAAACCAAAATAGAGAGCTGGTGGTGAAGAGCCTTTGATTTGATTTGGTCTTGAAAATGACTTTCGGTTATTGGTTGAAATGATCATTATCGTGCATCACTGCTTATGATATCTTCATTTCTCACTTAGGAGTCAAAAACCTGAAAGCTTGACAGAATGAATATCGTGATATATATCGATAAAAAAAAAATATTATGATAAGACTGTTTTCCATATCGCCCAGCTCTACATCCAGGCATGACCACTGCCACGCTGCAGACCACTATTCAACACCACCAAACAACAAAACTGATGTTTTTTTAGTGAGTCAGCGGGGGGGCATTTTCAGATGTATTCGTTTTGTGTGATATTTAATTTAATAATTTCCACGAGTGTGCCACCAAAACTGTTTTTGTTTTCTTCATGGGAAACAGAGGCAATTCTTTTAGTGTTTAGTAACATTTAAATACTTCCAGCCACATAATGCCACCAAAGTGGATGTTTTTTTTTGTGAGACATTGACAGCATTTCCAGCTGTGATTGTGCCACCGTGTGCAGGTGTTTTTAAGCAAGACATGTGGTCATTTTCAGCCATTATTGTGCCAGAAAAACGGCATCTTAAAGCCAAAACAAAATCATTGCCATAACCAAGACACACACACACACACACACACACACACACACACACACACACACACACACACACACACACACACACACACACACACACACACACACACACACAGGCTCCTGTTAACACCAGCACACAGCTTGATGCTTGTACCATCACGTCTTGTAGAAGTATCTTGTCAGCGGGGGTGCAAGGGATGTTCGAAGAGCATGTGTTTAGGTGTGTGTGTGTGTGAGTGTGTGTGTGTGTGCGTGTGTGTGTAAGACTGTTTGTGTTTATCTGCAAGCAAGGCATGCTGGGGGTGTGCATGACATCTTGCTGTGTTTGCTGAAAAAGAAAAAAGAAAGAAAAATGTAGACAAAACCTCCCCAAAAGGAAGATCCAGCCTGGGTCTGACTGGCTGTACACAAACCCAATTATAGAGCAGAGAGAAGGGAGATTGGATTACACACATAAACACACACACACACACACACACACACACACACACACACATCAATACTTGCACATTTTGGCTCATTTGGCTGCTTTAACAGTAGCTGTGTTCCACTTATCCTAATCAAGACACTAAATGCACACAGAAAAGAAGGAACAGCAATGTGTGTGTGTGTGTGTGTGTGTGTGTGTGTGTGTTTTTGGTATTTGGTCAAATTGACTTCTATGAATGGTTAAGCCCTCAGAGCCAGCAAACACATCCACACTGAGTGCAGGTTGTTTTGTGGCTTGAAAAGTGAAATGTATGGTAATGTGGTAATGCAGAGCATGTGTAGTTAATCCTCTTAGTGGTTTCCTGTGAAGACTCTTGCCCTCTCTCTCTCTCTCTGTTTATATGTCTCTCTGTAACAGCTCTCGCTCCCCATCGTGCACGCTTTTTACCAGCTGCTCTGTAGTAAAGAAATTGGATTCATATGAAAATATGTCTGTGCACGGTGCTCCAAAGTAAAATAACTCTCTTCTATCCTCACCACGCATGGACGTGCACAGACTCTGTCCAATTATAAAGGGTTAAGACAGGAGCTCTTGAAGTCTTTACTGGAAGCAGTTTGAAGATAAAACTGGATATGAATAAAATTAGTGCAGTAAAGACTCGAAGAAACCAGCGTTTAACACTGTGAAACTTCATGGTGATTTCCATAGAATTGCCACGTTTAGGTCATTTTATTTTGCATCAAGTTAAACTTTGGCACTTAAAATCCAGCAGACACTTTGTCACGCCTCTCGATGTGATATTGACACCAAAAGGTCCCTTTAGTGTCTTTCTGAGACGCATCGGGCCTCACTAAGTCCAGTGTAAACACTTCTGCATCAAAACTTGCCTGATATTAGACAGAACTGTCAGCTCGTTACACTTGAGCCTCTTTCCCTCTGCAAAAAAACCCACTAACGTGGCTTTTTAATGTAATGGGAAAGGTTATAATCTGTATCACGCCTGCGTCGAATGACTCTTCAGTAGTCGCAGGTATTAAATGGCTTCGGCTCTGAAACAACGACATACAAAAAGTTCACAAAAGCATGCACACCCAGACAAAAAAACTAGATGCTGGGCACGAAATAATATATAAGAGAAAAACACAGTCTGCACACTAGATTATGCTCCCATAAATATAAAAATTCAATTATAATGATTACTACTATTTATTACTATTTTTATTACATTTTTACTGAACTTTATAAAAAAAAGTTGCAGGGAACTTGCTGTATATGAAGTTTAAAATTTCAGTTTTTATTCAATACTTACTAAAGGCATTTCAACAAAGTTTTTGTATTGGAGTTTGTTAAAATACATATTCTGAATTTTGACAGAAATATTTTTATTGTAAATGCAATTCGGACCCAAATATCAGTTTTTGGTCTCATTACGTACTTATAATCAGTATCAGTAAACTGGAAAAACCAATGTCAGTCAACCCTGGTGCTTAGTTTAGATAAAATCCTGATCCTTTGTGTTTTTTACTACTAGTAACCAAATACTTTTTCTGTCAAAATTTAACCGCAACCAATTCACAACATTGCGTAAATGTGTTTTAGCTATATACTGTACGTCACATAGATACTCTGAAGGGTGCCCCTAGCGTCACTATGAGACGCTGCAGGGCTGTTTTACGTTTACATTGTACAGATGTTCTTGATGTTGCGTCCATTCAGATCAGATCAGATCAGATCAGATCAGTCTGGACAGATCAGATCAGATCAGATCAGATCAGATCAGATCAGATTAGATTAGATTAGATTAGATCAGGACAGGACAGATCAGATCAGATCAGATCAGTTTAGATCAGATCAGATCAGTTTAGATCAGATCAGATCAGATCAGATCAGATCAGTTTAGATCAGATCAGATCAGATCAGATCAGATCAGTTCAGATTAGATCAGATCAGATCAGATCAGATCAGATCAGATTAGTTTAGATCAGATCAGATTAGTTTAGATCAGATCAGATCAGATCAGATTAAATCAGATCAGATTAGTTTAGATCAGATCAGATTAAATCAGATCAGATCAGATCAGATTAGTTTAGATCAGATCAGATCAGATTAAATCAGATTAGATTAGATCAGATCAGATCAGATTAGATCAGATCAGATCAGATCAGATTAGTTTAGATCAGATCAGATCAGATTAAATCAGATTAGATTAGATCAGATCAGATCAGATTAGATCAGATCAGATCAGATAGCAGCAGTGATAACCAGCAGATTTACAGTAAAGGGAAAAATCAAAGGACGAGAGCGAGAGAGAAAGAGAGAGTTTGTACCTTCTGTATGAGCGCTGTGTACTTTCATCTCTCTGTGTGAGTTAACTGACCCGCAAGGACTGTGTGTGTGTGTGTGTGTGTGTGTGTGTATATGTATGTGTGTGTGTGTGTGTGTGTGTGTGTATATGTATGTGTGTGTGTGTGTGTGTGTGTGTGTGTGTGTGTGTGGGGTGTGTGTGTGTGTGTGTGTTTATGTTCCCCTGCAACTGCGCAGCTTGTGCATCTGCAGTGTGTGTTTGCAGTTTGCCACCCTCAGCTTAACTCTGCTCTAATTTCCTTCTCCCGCTCTGCACACTCGCACACACTCATGCTAAATGGCATATGTTATTTTTGTTGTGTAGCTCAGAGGGGTGGCAGGGCCTGGTGGTAAACTAAATGATGCCGCACACACACACACACACACACACACACACACAGCTGCTGCTCTTCTCTTTCAGACAGCAGCACGCCTTGTTTCCTGTGTCAGATTCCCTTTGGCCGCTAAAGCTGTCAAGGAGCTGCCCCTCTGGTAACCCATACGTCCTCATCTTAGTGTGTGTGTGTGTGTGTGTGTGATGGGTGTCTGGTCGTTTTTCACACCCATAAAGAGTGAAGTGCAAACTTTCCGCGCTTCTTTTACGAGCTTAAGATTTAGCTTTTATCAGCTGCTGCTTCTTGAACTCGCTGCATCATATTTCTGGGAGCAGATGTACGTATACGCCGTGGAAGTTTTTTTGACGCTCGCTGAACTGCTGCTACGCTTTTACACCCCGAGAAGAAAGTTTTACCATGTTTACAACCTGCCAGGAGGAGTTACAAGCAGCAGACTGGTGTCTCCTTAGCTGAGAGACAGTATTTTGTCCAAACAGAACCCTTCAAAGCACAATTACACGCACAGTTTCAGCCTGTTCAGTCGACTACACAGTATGGAGGGAAGGTGGGACATCCTCAGGTCACACTTTCATTCATTTTATGGCAGGCTGATGTAAGAGTGCTCCTAGAAGGCTGTCTTACATCATAAATTAGGGTTAGCCCAAAGTAGAAACCAGAGTGACAATTTGACACAAAGTTGGTTGGTTTTTGGAGACATATGATAGTAAAAAAGTGTCTCAGATATACTAGAGAAAGTGTTTATATCTAAAAAGTTTGCAGATTCATAGCTGATTTGGAGCGTGCTCTTAAAGTTAAAACTAAGCATTCATTACATGCAAAGAAGACAACCCAATCGTTTCTAAAACCACAGACACATTTGAACGTTATTATTTAGCAACATGTTGAAATTTTATGTTGCTTTTATATTTTGACATCTCTGTGGTGAGTTTGTGTTCTTCGTGCACAAAGACACTTGGATATTAGGAAGAGATCAACTTTTGGCTAAAAATACCTTCTTTCGGTGGCATTATTCCGACAGAAAAGGCAGTTTTGCTTTTGTAATAAACAAGCGCTTTTTGTTGCACTTTTCTGGCAGGATATGCAGCGATGGATCTGTAAAAAAAAAAAAAAGTCAACACAGCGACAGGTTGCAAAAAAAAACACCCACTTTGGCAGCAAAAAAGCAGCTGGAAATTCAGTAAAAACATGCTAAAAACAGCTGGTTTTGTTGACAGCACTTGGTTCTTTTTCTTCTTGTGTTTTTTTATTTTTTTGTGTGTACTTTCAGGTAATGTTCTTGCAGCTTTTTTTCCTTTTTTTTTGCAAATTTTTGGGCCATGTCTTGCTAAGTTTGAAGTGAATCAAACACATTTGCTCAGGTTTTAACAGGTTTCAATGCTAGGGGATAGAAGTTTATTCCTTCCTAACATACACCACTTTGAAAATTACACCTGAAGAAAAACAAGGTCTTTTTTTACATCTTAATGGATTTAAAGGGAAAAAAATATCCAGTTTTATCTTCTCTCCCATTCCTTCAGTCGTCTGTTTTAGTAAACAATGTTTCGGGGAAATGTAGTGGAGTAAAAGTATACACTTAATTTTAAAAAATATCCGGGAGTAAAATTGAAAGTTGACAGAAATCTAAACACTCAAGCAAAGTAAAGATTGTCCCAAAAATACTCTGCTGTAAAAGTGTTATTACTTAGTTACATTATGCCCCTGCTAATAATACTGGTTTAACTATTAACTGTTTAATGGGGCCTTAAACGTTGACTGGGAATGTGCAACATGACCAGTATGCATGTAAAGCTTGAGAGTCGGCGAGTAATCCTGCCAACAGGACATCCTCTGACCTCTCCCCTTTCCTTCTGTCTGACGCGTCTGGAGTTACAGGAGCGGTTTCATGAAACATTATCCAGCTGCTATTTCTCAGTACGGGATTGCAGTTGTGTTGCAGCGCGGGGCTCCAGCTTTGCTCACAGCTGCTCCAAATTAACATTTGTTTGGAGATTCATAAGCTGCTCGCGAGAAATCAGAGGCATCAAAATGGGTCAGAAATGACTCGTCGTTAATTTTTAACTCAAGTTGCATTTTTTGCGTCCCCACAAGGTGGAAAACAGTGATTTAGAAAGTTGCTCATCCTCAAATCCCTGGTTATACTGTAGCTGGAGAAATGGAGGGCTGCTATCCGCATCACCTAACATGACTTTCAGCACGGCTGAGTGGGGAGCTGATGCATTATTGAAAAGCACGCTCATGTGCACATGAATGCGAGGGCCGAGTCAGAGCTGCAAGGTGATTCCCCGCAGTGCGAGCCGTCTTTAGTGCCTCTTCCTCCCCGTGTTCGGGAATATACGGCAGATAAAACAATAGAGCGACTTCAAAGGCTTGCTCTCAAAGCTATCTACATATATGAATTATTTACCTTTTGTTTTGTTAACCCTAAAAGCTGTTTCTCAGAGCTGCAGACTGTTGCTTGTAAAGATGTTTGGCGTTAGAGGTGAAATACGCGAGCCGGAGGGAGGGCGATGTGTCTGCAGCCGGCCCAACACCGTGGGCTGGCAGGAGCAACCAAACGGGAACAAATTAGATAGATTTGTCGAACAGATTTCGAATTACGCAAGGTGGCTTCAACATGAAATCCTTTTGATTGAATGCAAATTTTTTTTCTCAGATGTGAGGAAACCTGTAAACTAGATAATGAATGAGCCAGCTCCTCCAAAAGGCGTGCAATCAAAGGAGAGAAGCTTCAGACTGAACGCCTGCAGCATGCATTATGTATCACTGCAGGCCTGCGAGGTGAAAAACACTATGTGATTTACTTTCTGTACCTTCTGTTCACCTGCAACTGTAATTTTTTCTCTGTTTTTCCCCTCAAACTGGATCCCCGTGAGATTTCTTTGACTCGCCAAAAAATTGTTCCCTGAAATTTTTTTTCCCCGAGTGTTGAAATCTCTAAATCAGACTAAACCTAAAGTGCAGCACAAACTGTCAGAGCAGTGTGAAAACTTTTAGCTGGGCTTGTGACATGGATTTTTCATCAGCGCTAATGGTCGCTCAGACAGAGACGCTGAGTTATCGAGCAAAAAGCTTCTGTTTGTGTGTTCGCCGTCGCAGAGCTGCACAGGAAAAAAAAACGGCCGTGGTGTTATATCACACCTGGCCTTGTCATAAACCCTCTCCTGGCAGCTCTGTCTCCCGACTTTATTTATGATTTGTCTAAAATGACATCCTCTGCGGCGAGCTGTTTTTATGCGTTCTGTTCTGCTTTGGTGGAAGTTCAGAAATATTAACCAGCGAGCTGTGAGTGTGCATTTCTATTCTTGACCCTCCTAAATGGGTCACCAACTGCAGGCTGGAATAATCCAGGCAGAACGGCCCAAAGTTATTTTTGTTTGGTTCCTTCTGCAGCACAGAAATGGTTTAAAGGTCCAGTCTGGAGGATTTAGCGGCATCTAGTGGTGAGGTTGAAGAACAGAAACTTCTCAAAATGTCCTAATTTGTGTTTTCAAGGATTGTGAAGGAATAATTCACCCTACTGTCTACTCACTGCATGCGAGTGTCGTGAAGCATGTTGGTTATTGTTTTTGGCGCTCATGTTAACAAGTTAGAGCAGCTGCCTGTGTGAGCAGCGCTCGTCAGACGCGTCGCAGCGCTTGTCAGACGCGGCACATCTGAAGAAACGGTGGCTCGCCAACTTCTCCGCATGACACGTGCAATTGTTGCCAAAAACAGACAGTGAAAATGACATTTTCATAATTATATTGACTCTCTACCAACTTTTATTACAGTGCCAATGTATTTATCTGTCACAGAGCTGAGGAAAAACAAAAACATGTTTTGCTCAAACTTTCCTGCTTTTATTTCAAAATAAGAGTCCTCTGAAAGTGTCGCCAGAATCCCATCAGTTGTTGACACAGGCTGTTTTATTGTGAAATATTTGCAGAGTGTTGCAGGAGCATGTACGACTTCATAAATGAGTGTAATATGTGCTTTTAATTGTGGAAATGCTGTACTCATAGGATACTCGCAGCTAGTGTTTGATTTGTCCCCTCTGGGCTTCTGTGATTTAAATGGTTTATTAGGTTTAAAAAAAACTGGTGTGTTTATAAATGAGTAAACACATAGTTATGAATATTATCTTCCCTTTCATCCATAGATGCCACTAAATCCTGCACAGAGGACTTTCTGTCGAGCAGGTGCTTCTATTTCCATTTTATCCTCTCTTCAAATATACCACTGAAGCGTCCCTGAAATCTATATTTGAAGCAACCGTATCTCTCAAAACAATATTGTCTTTGTTCCCTCTTCGGCCTCACTGCGGCTCCAGTGCTAATCTCTGTGTTTGCGGTGGACTCTGAGTCTTTCAGGCCGTCTGCCTGATGATCCAGAACCCATTACGTGCCTGATGCTGATATTTGGCTGCGGGAGCGATAGCAGCGACGGCAGAGCGAGGGCAGACAGCTGGATTTATGGGCTGTGGGAGGCCAACGATCAGCCAGTCATTTGTCATGTCTTACCAGCAGGTCCTCTAATTGGACCGGAGGCACAGGGGGAAAAGTTGAATCAATGAACGAAGTCACAACTTTTAAACTTCACCCCAGATGAATATGTGGCTATTAGCATAAGAATGCTAACCCTGTGGCAGAGCACACAGTCTCCTGCTTTTCATGCAGATTACTCAGCTGCTAAACGGCCTGTGTTGGTGGTCAGATGATGGATAACGCACAGGACAGCCACGGAAAACCGTGATTAGACCACTGAGGAGCCAGAGTCGTCTCCTCGCTCTTTGGGGCCGCTTTGAATATTTGCCAAAGCTTCGATTAAATCATGCTTTTTGGCAGAAGCTGTGACAGTTTTAGGTGTCCTTCGGTTGGGCAGCGCTATAACTTTGCCTGTTTTCACAGCTTGCCTCGCAAGAAATTAGCATATAATCACTTGGCCGACACTGAAGGAAGTTGCAGAGTAAATCAATTAAATGGCAGCAAATGAATACATTTGAATTCATTTCGGCGCCGAGTTATTCGGCAAAACAGGAGCGACGCAGCTGTTGGCCTCTAAAAGCGGAGATGTCAACAGTCGAGCTGAAGAACCAGAGCGATGAGGAGGCGGCTTGACAGGATGCGCCGATAATTAGAAAGAGTCGACCGGCAATTTGGAGTTACAACTTGTTAGTGCTTTGTCAGGTCAGAGGTGTGTTGTGTCTCAAAATACTTGAGATATCTAAAATACTTCAGACAAAAGTGTGTGATGCTCAGATGATTTGCTCATGTCTGTTTTATTATACCTCGAGCATTTTTTGACTGGTGTTTTTGACACTTTTCTCATGTTTTGAAACCTATTTTATGCTTTTAGTAAAACCAAAGCAGAGTTCCAGTTTCTGAAGCCTCAAATCAGCATCCAAAGAGCAAATACAGTCGTGCTGCTGTCTTTGATTCAGGTTAAATATACACGTAAAGTGATGGCACACATCAAAACACGACTTATGTTAAAGAAAAAATGACAACAAACACATTAAACATTATTCATCCAACCTTTCCTTTGATAAGTTACATATGTATGCTACAAATGGCTTTGTTAACCCTTTGAAACCTGAGCATTTTTTAAAAATTTTACAGAGAAACATGGGGAGAAGACAATAAGCAATTTAAGAAGGCATGGCCCAAAATTTTGCAAAAAAATATGTTTAAGAAAAATTACAAGAAAATTGCTGAAAATTAAGCAAGAAAAAGAAAGTTAAAAACAAAAATAAACTTAAAAAATGACCCATAAATCACTGAAAAATTAAATATATGTACATATTTGACAAATTCTATTCTATTTTTTGTAGCATAATGTAAAATATGAAATAATTATATTATAAATTTATTTTTGGACATTTTCCCCTTGTTTAGGGATTATTTTCTTATGATATTCGCCCTTTTTAAAGAATAATTTTAAAGTTATTTCTTGTTTACTAATTTCTAACTTTCGGGACATTGTTGTTCATTGCTTTTTTTCCTCTTGTTTTTTTAAAGACGTTAAACCAGTTTACTCTGGGTTTAAATGCTAAAATAGCATCAGCTCTAACCCTGTTGTTCCAGGTTTCAAAGGATTAAGAATGAGGTATATTTAAAATAAAATCTCGTTAATGTCTTGGCATCAGCACATAATGATATTGATTTGGGCTCTCCCTCTCTGCTGTGATCACGTACTGCGTTGTTGAAACCTGACCCAGTTACACGGGCAGATTACTGAGCCGCGCCATGATCAGGTTGATCAGCTGTAAATATAAAGCTGTGTTGACAGATCCAGGTTTCCCTCAAGGAGAAGCTTGAGTGTTTTTCGCCGCCGTCTCAGTCGGCAGCAGAGCTGCTGGGCCGCTGTAAACTATCACGTCCCCAGATTGAATTTGCCTCAGTAATAGCTTTAGTTTCTATCCAATTTTAGCCCAATTAGGCTTTGCTAGCCTGGCAGGCTGCCTTTCTTCACCCTCTCTCACGTCTTGAACGAGAGAGTTCGACTAGTGTAAGTGACAGCTCCACAAAACTGAGCCCTGTTAATGTTTGACTCTGCCTTTTGTTCTTGATTGGAATTTAATTGAATCTGCTACTTAAACCAGTGTAGGGCCAACCGGGTCCTCCCCTCCCTCCGCATTTATCCAACGAGAAGTGACTCAAGGACGACGGCTCTTTTTCAGCCTCATCCTTCTTCATTTTCATTCAGAGAAACACTCTTCACTCCAAATTTGGCACAAACATTCACTCTGACTCAGCGGTGAACTGATTAGATTTTTGTGGTCAAACTTTACTTTACAGCCGTCTTATTCTCGCCATGTCTCGAGGGAATTTCTTTAAATTTGACACAAACTTTCCTCTCGAACTGACGAATAAACTGATTACAATTTGGTGGTAGAAGTTTAAAGGTCAAGGTCAGTGTGACCTCTCAGAACATGTTTTTGGCCATAACTCAATAATTCATATGCTAAAATTTCACACAAATGTCTCATATGTTATAATGAAGAAGTTATGACATTTTATATCCTAAAGTTCAAATGTCAGTCACTTAGACATCATAATATTCTGCATGAAACACAGATACATATCCAGAAACGTATGTACAGTTCATCACGTAATCCAAAAAAAGCCATCATCCTGCTATAAAGAGCTTATTTTTATTTCATGTTTTGTGTACATTTTAGTAATACTGTCCATATGATAATAAGTATAATTCATTCTGATTTTTTCTGTCTTTTTTTTTCACTTTTTCTGGCCATATATCTCAGTTGCTCTGAGATTCAAACTGACACCCTACCAGCCAAAAAACCCTCGATGCAAAACTTAGCTCTGCCCTATATAACATCCTCTAAGAGGAAGTGCTCTGTGTGAAAGTTATGGATCTATTTTTTTCCTTTATGAAATTGGAGACGTGCAGCCGTGATGGCTGAGCCGGTTCGGTCCTAAATCAAATCTGAGGCTGATATCTTCCTCCAGGGGGGAATGAAATAAGCCCTCAACTCCTCAGACGTTTAATCAACGAATCCCAGGTATGGGTCCCTGCAGGGGACAATCTCATCGGGAGCAGGGGAGGAAATGCCACTACCACTCACTCTGCTGACGGCTGTACAGCTCCCCCGGCTCGGGCCCGACAGCACGAAGGTCAGCTAATAGCGAGTCCGGGTTTGCTCCCCTGCCCCGGCCACTTTAAGAGGTCCCTGTTTACAACGGTCCGGGGTCAATCCCATTCTGCTCGCGGTCTATTCAAGAGGCAAACAGGACGTGGATTTGGAATTGAGTGCAACCTCCACAATCCCCCTGAGACCTCAGCTGAAATGGACTCGCCCTCGGAGCCGTGGCGCTCCGTCCGGTCAGAGCTGAAGTCACCTACACTGTTAGCTGCTGGGCTAAATTTACACAGCTCTATTAAGACTCAGCGACATGAATGGCAGCCGCAGAGCCATAACAGGAAACTTATGTGTGAGGGCATACCTGCATGCATGCACACTTATTATTAACCCCACTGACCTCTTTTCCCAATTTAAGTCAAAGTGATCCAACTCTTACACAACGTGATGTTCTGGCTCTACAAACTACAAATACACACAAACACGTTAATAATATCCGTTGACACTCACAACACCTAAACACAAACACACACACACTTGCAAACCGGCTTGGGTGGTGTGTAATATTTCATACCTTCCTGAAATTTCAGTTATATGATAGTATAACTGTGCGGCCCCATCCCCACTGACTGCAAGTGCGCTATTTACGTTCAGCTTTTCAGACTAATAAATGCACAATAGAAACCCACAAAATGAACTGTTAAAAGTTATATTCTCACACATTTTTTTCCTTATTAAACAGAGAAATACAACCGCACACCTTTTGAATGCAACTTTCTCTCGGTCACGCAAGACTGACGAGGCTTAATCGCCTCGGAAACTCATCATAAAAGACACATCATTCAAACATGACAGAAATAAAATAAAACTCACCCAAACGGTCTTGGTTACTCTTGTTAGTAATCTAGTTAGTAAGTCCACTGTTCCAACAATCCCCAGCTCCAGTTTGGTCTAAATAAATCCTTAATCCACCAAGTTATTTGTTAAAAACATGCTGTTATTCCCCACAGTCTCCCTCTGCTGTTGCTGGTGCAGTGCTGAGCTCTGGTGGTGCGTGCTGTGCACCACATAATAATAACCACATAATTTAATAGAGGATGGCTTGTATTTATGACGGTGAAAAACATACCTTGAAGTTTTTTCAATGCTCTGGTATACTTTTATATCATGATACCACCCAAGCCTACTACTCTGATATCAAAGGGTTGATTGTAAAAGAGGCAGTTAAATTTATGGACAAAATATCATTTCTTGTCTTACATCTCTTTATGACATCTTTCTGATCACGAGAGAAATGTATCTGTTTTCAATACGGTGATTTAAACGCAATGTAAAAAAACAAACAACTTAAGATTCAACTACTGCTCGAAAGAGACTCGAGTAGGGCATCATTGCACCCGTCTGCTCTTGATTTTACAAGTCAAAGGTTCAAGAAGTTAGTTATTTTTTATGTAATTGGTTGTCCCTTTTTTCGCGTGGGACAGTAGTTTATATTGCAAAACATACATTAGGACAGACACAGTTAAATTCATCTTGCTGTTTCAGATTTATTGCAAATTTAAGAACTTTGTACAGTTTGGGAGAGAAAAAGTGTGTGTGTAAGAGCTACAGTATGAAAAATACGTCAGGGAGATTTGAGAAAAAAAACAGAATAGCAGTTAATGTGGTTTGCTAAAATCTTAAAAAAGAAAAAAAAACAACAATACCATAATAGTCTTTTATCCAATACTTCCACAAAATCTGGCCGTAGGGTCTTGTGTATTTCACCCATCTGGTCCGGGATTTAAAGAACACATTTTCGAAAGACTTAGAGAAAAGGTTTTGTTTTCCATTACATAAATATCATGCACCTGTATTGTGGGTGGGGGCTTTTTTTGCAAGCAGATATCAAAATACCAAACATACAGTCATCAGGACGCTTTGCATGAAAATCAGCCCCGTCCCAAAAATAATGTGGAAAATTGCAAGGGCAAATCAGTGTTAAGTGTGCTTTTTAGTGCTTTGTGAAACTGTGCTCAGAAAGGCCTAATCACTGGACACTCCAAGAATACATGCTTCAGAAACTTCAGTAGATTCAAGTGGGTTAAAATGGGATAAAGCAGGGCACCGGTGCACCTATCTGCTGTTGATTTTATGAGTCAGATGTTCCGAAAAGTCATTATTTTTGACGTGATTGGTTGTCATAATCTGTGGAAAAACAGGATTGCCTCTGTGTCTGTTTTTAAGAATGATTTGAGTGCAGCAGCTTTTGTTTTTTATGTGTAGACCAAGTCAAATTTCGTTGGATATGTTTTATAGTGATACAGTGCTGGTACCTTCCCATGTACTTCCTGCTCTTTATTTGAACAGATTTTGATGAAGTTTTCGAAAGAAAAGACTGTAGCCTGAAGTCCTGCTGTTCTGTTACAGTCAGAAGGATTTTCCATTTTTAAGTTTGCTTTGAACCTTTTTCCCCTCATGGGTGGCAATCTGTTAGAAAGCTATCTGACAAAAAGAAGATTGTCACCATACATTTGTAGAGAGATTGGTTGGTTTTTGGAGCCGTGCTGAATGTTTATGGTCAGGATGTCACGCCGGCCCTTTCTCTGTGACCGTACGGAAAAGACTTGGGGCAAGTATCTCTGTCTATTTATTTTTTTAAATTCAAACAGAGACTAAAAGGGATTGGCATTCCCAGTGTGACAAACTGATCTCACTCCGTCCTGGGATTGCTCTTCGCAGTCAGAGCACATTACCTGAGAGACAGTTCCTCTCGCTGTAAATAGTGCCAATTCACAGAGGGAGTGCAACTCTGCGTGCCTGTCTCAGTGAATCTGGTTTTGTATTTTAGCTGGGTGCTTTTTTTCCCCTGTCTACACCTTTTAATAACCACAAATTCAGACAAGCAGAGTGAAAAAATCTCACGTGTTTATCTCTTTGAGCAACTGAAGAAGAAATGGCCCAAAAAATGAGTAAAAAGTTTAAAAAAACCCCTGAAAATTTGCATAAAAAAAAGGAAAAAAACCAGCAGGAAATAAACTGAAAAAATGCTCAAAAATAGTACTGATTCAGAAACATGATTATAAATATGCAATTACTATCATTGAAAATATAGTTTTCTGGGCATTTTTTCTAATATTCTTTTAAAAATATTATTCTAAATCTACAAAATCTTGCAATTTGCAGCACATTTCTTGCTAAGTTGCCTTTTGCTTTTCCCCTAATATTTCTAAAGAAGAAATTAAACCAATTTGTTTACATTTAAAAGGTTTAAATGGTTGTGAGAGGGTTAAGTTTTACATAAGACACAGGAGCAAATGTCAAGAGTTAAGACTTTAATTTGCATCTTTTGCATTTGTGCTTAAACTAGTTTCGTTTTGTTTGACATAATAGGTCGTCTTTAGCGTTGTGCGTCTTTGATTGTGTGTGGAAGAGTTTCTCTCTCAGGAGATGAAATCGCAGTTGTGAAAACTGCAGCGCTCGGTTGACACCCACATTCTCGTTACTTCTAAAGGTCGCTCCTCCTTCTCCCTGAGCAGGAACATTAATGATGTGAGCAGAGAAAGCCCATGACATGTTTGCCCTTACATAAAACACATTACACATCTGGCCACAGCTGTGCAGGGATGCACTCCCACAGACTTTAAACACACGTACACACACATCGCTCAAACCACATTACAGGGAACATATCAGCTGACATTCTCTCTCCAGGAGTGCCTTTTCTCTCAGCTGGCTGCCTTAATTAAATTTTCATTCTGTGGTGTTATCCTTTCTGTTTGTGTCTTTCAACATGACCTATAGCAACTCCCACATTTTACTGCATGCTTCCTGCATGACTTACTCCGTTACTTGTCCTGTAGCCGAGAGGAGATGTTTTCAGAATCAATCTGGCTCTGGTTTTTCACAAAGTAATGGTTCAGTAGTTCAGAGATTGTGGGAGTATTAAAGTATAATTGCAGTTTATGGCAGTATGTAATTTCTCCTCTTTTTTTTGGCCATTGTTTGAGTTCATAGTGGAAGCAGGGAAAAGAAGTCAGATGGGTCAAGAAAAACAAGCAATCAGACAGGGTGGAAACAACCCTCAGGGTTAGCCAAACTTATTTGCAAGAGACCTCTACGGTGGTTCTTAATTGATTTATCACTGATTCAGATTCGATACGCGGCTTGTTTTTAGGCCCTTAAGTCTCAAACGCCTCCAGCATGTACTAGTGTAACAGGTTGTATCGAGTTTTGGGGCTCAGCCTAGTGGATTTTCTCACCGTCCATTATTGTAATCACCCAGGTGTGCTGCTCAAGTTTTTTTGTTTTTTTCAGTGATGTCGGGCTGCATGCAACATGGTGTTTTCTCCTCGTAATGTGCAAAAACTTCATGTGCCTAATACTGGTTATAGAGAGGAAAATACTTTAAATTTAAGAGTGTAAATTAACCCCATAAGACATCTGTTTTTAATCACTGAAAGTCGCAGTCTTCCCAACACATATGATCACAAGTCGTCAAATACTGCCACTCTTCAGGGCACTTCTGTGTCTGCATACTACGCTTCAGGTATCCTTCTGATTCTTAACATACAAATAAAAGTGAAAAACAAGAAACAAAATGAAGACTTTAAGGAAATGCAAAGACAAAACAAAACAAAAATCAACAATTCAGCCGACACACCATCAACACAAAATCACGGGAGAGTAAATAGACACAACCCCTTAGTGGATACGAAGAGGCAGTGAACAAACCAGCAAAATATAGTCGAGCCATATATACACACATATTTCCTTTTCTTGCGACATGGCGGAGTGAGCTGAGCCTCTTTGTGCACAGCCAGGACACCTTATGTCAGCATACAGTATATGGGACTGCTAGTGGTCCGGTTGTTACCGGAGGCTCTAGTTTCCCGTCCATTAAGACGTCTGCTTTAGTTTGTGTCTCAAATGGAGCAAAGTCTCCACATTTAACAGTCACCCCCCTGCCATGAGGTGTCCACTCCGTATGCACAGCTGCCCATGGATATTCCCGTCGTGAGCGGGTAATTAATCATCCGGCTAAATCGGATTTATGGACTGTAAGATGATATATCTGAGCATATGCAGGCTGGAATATTGATTTAGTTTTGGCTTCAAGCTAGCCATAAGACATTGTCAGCTGCATGTTATGAGCTATTGACAAATACCAGGCATGGTAAAGGGTGCAGCCAACTGGCAGAAGTGATCTCCCGCCTTTCTGCCTTTTTTTTGCTTTTTCTCATAGTTGGCTGTGGTGCTCAAAGCTTTTAATCAACACTGAAGCAGTTTCACTCCACCTGCAGCAGAAATCCTCATGTTTTACAGCCTTAAGTATGGAGGATGATAAGAGTTCAAAGTGTGAAATGATTTTCTTACGGTGGTGATCACATTTTGTAAACTAGAGCAGTAAAACCTTATCATGGACCTGAGCTAACCTGCAATACAAACTGTTGCGATGCATAGAAGCAGTTCTGAATCTCCCAAACACTGAATAATATAAATCCGTTGTTTCTTTATTCCATGTGTCTGTTCTGTACTGTATCTATAATGCATGATTACTGCATACTGTACAGGGCTTGTCATGAAGTCTGGCTTCAACTTTGTGTCAACAATAGTGAGGAGAAAATAAACTTTGGAAAGTTATAAAGCTGAGGTTGTAAATCAAAATGCAGAAGCAACATTACCTGCGAATCTCAATGCAAGTGAGCGAAAAACATTTTTATCAGTGACATTAATATGCACAAAGTGCTCTGTATGTTTACTGTCATTTGCCGCGGCTGTCAACATTAACAAGACATGTGGGTGTGCTCGGATATGATAATGGAGCATGCCAAAGTGATTTTTTTTTCCTTGCAGTGATGAATCAAGTCCGTCCTCGGTGGTGTTTCATGTCTGTTTTTTATGTGTCTTGACAGAACAACACATCATGGAGACCGCAGTCGTGTCAGGAGTGTACCTGCTACAGCGACGTGGCCATCTGCAGGCCCACCCGCTGCCCCAACCCACGGTGCGACTTCCAGAGGGTAAGACGTGTTACACTCTACAGGAAAACCTTATTATTTTGGGATGGGAAACTGTAGTAGGCAATACATACAATGGGCAACAGGAAATCTATTTTAACGATAAAGGTGATGTTATTATTTTGCATTTCTCCTGTTGTGCACTAATGTCTTCAAATGACAACATAAACGTGCAGGTCAGCCCCACCAAACAGGCCTTTTCAGCACATTTTTATCCCAACTCATCAGATATTTCTGCCGAGTCAGCGCCGTTGACTTCTACATGTGATGCGTTAAGTATTCTCTTGCGTATTTTGTTGCAATTGGAAACAATTTTGAAAGCAGGTGCAGGTACACAAATTTTACGGTTTACCGTAAAATTGATGTGAGCAGAGAAAGCCCATGACATAACCGCGCTATAACTAAATATATTCTTTGTGAATTTGCTAGTGTAACTGAACTAGCTAGCTAACATAGTTAATGTTAAGTTAATGCAACACAGTGATAATTAGCTATTTATTCAGTTACGTTTGGTTAGCTAATAATAGAACATTGTTTTAACTAATAGAAATTAATTTTGGGTGCAGGTAGAGGTTTAGCAATTTGAAGGCTTAGCTGTGTAACCAGGCTACAACTATGTTACATATTGTTATTAAATTGTAAATGTAGAAGATTAATGTGAAGTTTTTGCTAAGATTTCAGTTAGGCATCAAAGCTAAATAGCAAGCATAGTTGTCTACATAGTGCGTATAACATTAACATTAGACCATGTTAATAAAGTAAAATAACTCTTGTTTGCTTTATACAAAAAGTCAAGTTAATAACTTAATGATGCTAAGCAAGAAATGAAATCACTTATGTCCTATTCTAAAACTAATTAACCAGGCAATTAATACAAACATTATTATTATATTATAATTATTGTTAATATGCAGTGCAGCACATAGAATAGCTTAAATGCTAAATTTACTCATGTTACATTCAGTTATTAGAGGTGCCAAACAAACAGGACAGGACATACAACAGCATGATTTTAAACAGCATTGTATTTGTGGAATAAGATGAAGATGATAATCACAAGCAGTGTTTAATTTCAAGAACCTCGGACAAAATCTTTCATGTGAGTAAAACAAATCTGTTGTGTATTCTTACTTGACATAAGTTAAGATGCTGTATTCCTACAGAAAACACACAAGTTGAAGTCTAACAACAAGAATATCTCTTCCAAAGCGGCTTTACCTCTGAGAAATACTTTCAGAAGTAAACCTTCAATTGATTGAAAGTTTTTGGAGTCTGACAAAGAAAGAGTGGGAGCATGGGAAAAAAGTTCAGTTACACCCACAAGTTTGTGTTTTGTGCAGTTCAAAACGCAGTCCCACTTTCAATGTTTATTTAGAAGTTGTGAAGTTTATTTTTCAGCTCCTGAATGTAAAACACCCTTCCTTTGCCACAAGAATCAGGACCAAAATCAAACACTGAGTGAATAGAACAAATAGTCTTAAACATTCAGGATCCTTTTTTGGTAATATTTTAATCCCCTCCTGTCCATGTCACCTTGAAGTGCAGATCTTAAAGGCCTCATTTAGTCACTTGTCTTTGTGAGCTGCCCTTACGACAAGAATCAATGAAATAAGAGACTATTGTGCAGCGAAGTCTGCCGATTGCACAGTTTAATCTGCCACAATGACGACTGTTTGGAAATGTTAGTTCCAGCTTAGCTTTTTTGGTGCATTTGAATTCGCAGGGACACATTTTCAAAGCTCTTTTTCACTCCATCTCTCCGGCTGCTCCTCCCCATGCTTCTTCTAAAATGTGATTTAAACGTCAAAGCCTGCGGTGACGGCGTCAGATCCAATCCCTGAACTAAAGCAACAATCAATGTCTAATGAATTCCACTCTGCTGGTTAGCAATCCAATGTTAATTAAAATTAGTCATCATGTTCACCAAGCCGTGTGCCCCCTCCGTCTAAAAAGCTCTTAAAATGTGACTCCTTCTCACCTGCACTGGGATGAAAGAGGTATTAGGCTTTTTATCATCTGTCTGTCTCCGATTATAGGGCTTTCTTTTGAAATCCATTACCATTCATCTACAAGCTTAAATTTCCTTTTCTACCTCATCGACTTTTCTGAAATCAATCTCTAAATTTCAGAGGAGTATTTTTATAATGCAGCCTGTCTTCTGTCTGAACAGGACGGCTTATTACCTTGCTCATTGTCTTTCACCTTTTTTTCCCACACATTGCACTAATAAGCTGCTGCTTAGTCCCTTTCTTGCCTTTGCATTTTTACAAGAACCGAACAACGGCGGCATCATGCTGCACCGGCAGTGTCCGAAATTAACTTTTTGACTCACTGGCCGATGAAAATGAAAAAATCCAACAGCCAAGCATATTTTTTTACCTCCCAAAATGATAAATTGCCATTTCTTGTTTCACATATACATTTGTTTCAGTACGTTTCATTGAGAGAATAGTGTATAATGTTGAGGGCAAACTTAAGCAAAAGGCCAGAGCTAATTCTGAGGCAAAATTGTTTGCTGCTCATCACCAGCAAGTTCACTGTGGTAAGCAGTGATGCAGCTTAGTTTAATTACATGACTATTTTGGTACAAACCCAGAAGTGTGGCGGATGACTTCCCAAGATTCACTCACTAACCAAATAATCTACCCCGATTTGGTGCTTGGTGGGTGTTAATTTTGGAGTCTGTGCTCCAGTGTGTGATTTCAGACAGCATGTCAGCATCACATGGCAATAACAATCATTTACTGTCCCAATTTTAGGGTACCTTTTCTCCTCCTCTGTTCAGAGGGTTACAGGCTCCCTGACATAATTGTTTTCCCAACATGTGGACATTTGCAGCCGCCGTTCTTTCAGGAGTCAGCAGGTAACTGCAGCCAGTTGCTTTTTAAATTTACCTCGGCGGGTCGCACACATAACACGTCCGGCCCATTGTCCCCTCCTGCTGACTGTCCCTTTTATACAGACACAGCTTCAGCGCTGATATTGCCTCCCATGATGGCTCAAAGGCAACACAACTTTGTCCCCCCATTCTGCAATTGTACCTTTTATACGGGACGGCGAGGCGGCCTTGAACAGGCAGTGTTAAAGGTGCTTTAGTTTCTTTGTTTTAGACACATAGCGACTGAGTCTACAAATAATCAGGTAATCAACCCCCTTTATTTTGAGAATTATACCCTCGTATCTTACATCAGCTTTATATAAAGTGATGTGATGAATACCATAAATATATAAAGACTTGTCACATTCATGGTCCACCGTGTTTTTAGGTTTCTGATTTTGTTATTTTATAATAAGACAAGAAAGAGGCTTTTAGATCTTGAATTCAGTGGCCACTCTTTCACAGAATCGCAGAACCCCCACGTAATTACTATTTATTTACCAGAAAAAGCAACAGCAGAAGAAAACCTTGAGTCTTAATACTGCGAGAATTCATCCGTCCAATAATAAATGAACTCTTCTCCTTGAGCCTGAACCATCTCTCTTTATTTGCAGCAATAAAATCTGAAATTGGATCAAATTCTTGTACTACAGCCATATTTTGGTAATTAAATTTGAGGCAGCAGACAGAGGAAAAGCTAGAGAGGCTGAAAGATGGAATAGAGGGAATCGAGAAGAGACACAAGAACAAGAGCTTAAATATGTGAAAACATTTGAGAGGTTTAGACTGTTAGTGCTAGTTTCTAGCACAAAGGGGTTTGGTGGCTGTCATGATGGATGCATTTTCCAGATGCTGTCAAATTCAGCTGGTGGTCTTGATTTTTGTGTGCTAGAAGGTGATTGATGATGTTCTGAAAGTACAATTTTATCCCTCTGTCTGTTTATTCATGGCGAACTGCTACCTGCTCTACAGCTGACACTCCAGTTGTTTTATTTCCCATACTTATTTATGCATTTAGTTGCCATTCTTCCACCTATTTACATGTAATTTGCCTTCGGGTGTACCTGTTCAGTTTTTTTCTCTTTTTCTATTGACACAAGCCATTCACTGGAGCTCCTTGGGGGTTGCTTTCTCTAACCTTGTACAAATTGTATTCCTCCCTCACTGTTTTTTTTCATTCCGTATAATTCATATTTGCAAACACGCAACACCTAAACTATTCACTGGCTCTGGGTCTTGTCCTGTCTGCTTTCCTATCCGGCCTCAATCAGGGCGTGTAGGCAGCACAGATAAACGACTGCGTGTTGAATCTGTATTGTGTTGTAACACCTCCGCTGCGCTCGCTCTATATTCTACACGCTGTGTATGCCTGATGGAATTCTCATATTTTCATTATTGTCCGTTCGGTTGTGGTATTTGTGTCACGTCGGTTAATTTCCATGGAAATGGGCGGACTGTAATCGACAAGTTTTGTATTCATGCTGGTTAAAGGGACCCACAACCATTTTCTCTTTCTGTCTCCAGGGATTTGTGAGTATTTTGGTCGTGCATGGTGTGTATTAATATTGTGTGTGTCTTTTTAAAGGGAGAGCGTTTAAGGATCCCTGCCAACAAGTGCTGTCCGGAGTGCGTTTCCTCATCCCAGGGCTCCTGCCAGTACGAAGGAGTCGTCTATGGAGTAAGTGAAAGTGACAGAAGAAAAGACTCTTTTTATGTCTATTCTCTGTCTTTCCTCTTCTCCTGATCAACCAACCCTTCTACAAAACATTAAATATGCAGCCTTAGATCAGTTTAAAAGCGCATTACACAATACTAAGTTTTAGATGTCCAAATACTTATGTGTAGTTATGTGTCTGGAGCCTAAATTCCTGCACAGGGAATTTTATTGCTACTGAATACACAGTATACACTGACATTTTTGGACAACAGTCTACTCGCAACTTTGTACCAACTCCTGCGACCGGACATTAGCCAGAAGAAGGCTTGGTAGAGGAAAATCTCTCGGCCCACGTCGGGTCAACCTCGCCCTGATGACGGCTCTCCTCCCTCTCTTTGGCCAGCACTTTCTGTTTCGTTTCTCCCCTATAGTCTGACTGGCCGCTCGACATTGGTCGTTAGTGAAGATCCTCTCACAGTCTGATACATTCAGTCCAAACCCCACATAACTTTTTACAATGTTGATAAGTGCTTCTCTATCATAGAAAAGTCTTGCTTTAGCAGAAGGGGCCATGGAGTCCAAAATATATATATATATCTCACAAAAAAGTTGCAAGGATTTGTGGAGCTACTGGCTGCTGCATCTACATGTGCTGCCTTTGTCATAACAATCATAACATGCTGAATCGGCGGGAAATAGCAGACGAGGGTCGATGAGTGCCAGTGACGCAGGACATACAGCGGCTAGGACGACAGACGCTCTCTGATGGCCCAGCATTGACTGTCTGCCGTCGGCTTGGTTTGTCAGGGCCTTATCCTTTTCTGTTTCAACACGAAAATGCCCGCATGCACTTGACTTGTCTGCACAGAGGCCTGACCTCAACCCCATCCAGCGCCTTTGGGATGATCTTGAGCACAGACCTAATTGTCCAACATCTGTGTTGGACCTCACCAATGCTCTTGTCGCTAAATTGGGACAAATTCCTGCAGCCAGGCTGTTAAATCAGGTCAAAAACCTGAAACTAAGTATAAGCTGAAATAACAGCAGAGGAATTGGTTTTGGAATCATATGTTCAGCTACCAAATATACTCTACATGTGTATGTGGTGTTTTTCTCTTGTCTTGGTGAGAAACCCTAAATAACATCCAAGATGATTAAACCTATAAATCATAAGTAATTTGTTTTCTAAATTTGGTCACTGCTGATAAGCTGGACCCACCTCCTTCCCGCCTCCTTGTCATTACAGAAACCATCACTGTCTCATTTATCTTTCATCAAGTGGCCTCCCTGGACTTCTTTGCAGGCATTTTGGACAGTTTATGATTCCACTAGTGTCCTTTCCCCGGTGAAGTGGCACTTTACAACAGATCTGAACTAACAGGAAAGGTTTGGAGAGAGTCGTGGCCTTTCTCTGAATCTTCACTGAAAATCAGCAGTGAAACTTTATAACTACTGTATCCACTGCTGCTCCTTTTTAAGGAAGAAATGTTGAGAAAAATTGAGCTTCTCTCTTTTTGCAGACATCCCAGGTCACAGAGGACGGTGGCTTTCGTAATTGTTGATGCCTTTATAGTTTCGGAGAATGTAACATTTTGCGTTTTGAATCTACCTGTCGCAAACATGCAGATAATTTGTATTTCACAGAAAGAACGAGTTTGAGAACACAAAGCTGTAACCCAGGACAGCTCCAGAATCAGCACCCTGGACAGCGGTCGAGACCCAAACTTTTAATTTAGCATCTGTTTTAAAGGTTGTAAATTTCCACGTTGAAAGGAAGACTTTTCATGCTGGGTGCATGCCAGAAACATAAAAAGCTTGTTTTTCACAGAAATCTATTCTTTCCAGGGTGAAAAAGCATTTAGATCAATTCTCTATTAAAACTCACGCTAATGATATATTTCATGCAGACTAAAGGAGGTTTTATTGCACAGCCTGACGCCTCCGAAAATGAGTAAAGCCAGATCCTCACCTCTATCATTTTGACTGCAGGTGATTTTGACATGCTGATTTCTCATTAAGACTGAAAGAACAACAGTGAACTCAAGCATCCACAAATTAATGTACTCTACTCTAAATACTCCTCTAATTAATACCCCAGAGGTGGTTGAATAAGTATAGATTCCATCAGTCTGCTTCTGTCAGTCACAGAATAGAAACATCCTCGTGGTTTTACACCAGCACATGTTGGCCTGAGGCGTTTGTGTAACACTAGTATATACACATATGAACAGAATAATCTAGGAAGATCGCCAACAAGCTTACTGCTCGCCTAAAGCAGAGCCAACAGTCGAATTTACTCTTTACTGGACATCCTGCTCTGCTGAAACAACTTTGCACAAACTGATACATCTGAATTTCAGTTTTCAGATATAAAGGTAATATCTTCTCTCAGCCTTATCCACATTCATACACCCTCTTGTTTTTTTTTTTCTCCTTCCCTCTTCCCATGGTCTGTTTGACACATCTCTCCTCTTACCTTCTCCCCCCTCTGTGACTCTGTTCTCTCGTCTGTCACTCAGGCTTAGGCTTACAAAGTCCTCTCGTCCATAGAGAGCAAAACAGCTTTCCTCATCCCTCTGTCTCTCTCTGCCTCTTCCTCTCCCTTTTTCTTGCCTCTGGTTGTATTCCTGTGTGTAACTGTCTGTCTCTCTGTTTCTCTGTTTTCCCACAGCATGACAGTCAGTGGAGTCCCTCGCCCTGCTCGGTGTGTGTTTGCACAGGAGGGAGCGTCTCCTGCAGCGTTCGCCCCTGCCCTCCTCTCAGCTGTCCGGAGGACCAGAGTCCATTCACCCCGGCTGGAGAGTGCTGCCCCAAGTGTGGCCGCAGCGGAGGTAAGAGTGGTCTCAGGCACACTTCCACATACAGATTACAGATGCAGCCACTGTTTCTTCTGGATTTTGAAGAACTTTTTGGTATATTTTTTGGTATATTTTGTATTAACTCCAAATCCCCTTGTTTGTATCATTAACACTTTCCCCTCTGGAGTATTATTATTACGTTGTCAGCCAGCGCCACCATTTTTGGTCATTTTTGGTCATATTCACCAGTTTTCAAGACCTCCAGAATATTTTGTTCTCTCAGTATATAAATAATGAATACATCAAAATCAAGACATACAGACAAAACATTTTACTCTAGCTTCTTCCATTCCTTTTTATCAACACCTGAATTTGTGCAAAACAAAACAAAACAAAAAAACAGTTTTTGGGGAGGCTGGCTGGCCTGACGGCTGCTGTGGTAATTGGTAACTCTGAGCAGCGAGCAGGGGAATAAGTGACAATTTATTTCTCCCTTGTTCTCTGATGATCTGAATAAGTTGCTCGGTGTGTCTCATGTTGCTTTTTAAAAAATAACGTTGCCGAGAGCATCTGCAAAGCTGCTAAATAGAAAGAAAGCAAGTCAGTAGGCCCCTCTTCCTGTTACCCTGGGAACGTCTTGTTTGTTTGTTTTTCATTTCAACATCTGTAACAGCGCCCCCTACAATACAACAGCGAAAAACACTGATTGACGGAATATCTCATCAGCGGCAGGGAAAGTGTTAACTATGTTTTGTATTATATTGTTGTATTGTTTGTATTGGTTTTCTTCTTCCACGCAGCCTTTTTATTCAGTTTATTTCATAGGATATGAAAATGAACTCCAGATGGTGGATGATTTATTACCTTAATGCAGTTATTTTTTCCTTTTTTTTTCCAAATTAAGGTTACGTTGTAGATGTAAAATGCAGTTAAGGGTAGGGACTTTTTTTTAAAAAACATTGTAGACATGACAGCTTTGACTGCTGCACACGTACAATTCAGAAAACAACAAAATACACACCATGCTTTTCGCAACATCCATATTTGCACATTTGCTATCTTTGCACAGCATTTGTTTGCTTGTCTGTCGACATAAAGTATGCTTTTATCCATATTTCCAATTTCTGCAGTGGAAACACACACAAAGTCATCAAAAAACTCGAAATACTGCAAAAAAGAGGGGGGGATCTTGCCTTGGAGATAGAAAACCAGATTACATTTTAATGAAACTGGTGGGAGGATTTCTCCACTATTGACTATGTGTCAGTGATGCCCTGCTCTACTATTATATGAATAACACCACACATTTAGACTGGGAGAGCCCTCAGGCTGCTGCTGCTGACCAACAACAGCTGCACGTCAGTTATATTCCAGCACCTTTCTCTCAGGCAGGTTTAAAGTATCTGGAGCTCTCGCTTGCTACCTGACGACTGGTGGTTAAATAAAGACATGCAAGTAAACAAAAAAAAAAAACAACACAATATAGTGCATTAAGTGAAACACCATGACCTATTTCACACACTCACAGACATATACACACACACAATGGCATGCCCTGTGGACTTCCACGCTCACACAGGAAATCTGAGTGTGTTGTGTGTGGAGCTGAGAGTCCTACCGAGCAGCAACATGCCTCAGGTTAGCTTACTTCCTCCTCTTTGAATAAACATGAACTCGACTCTAAGTTCAGCTTCTTCTAACCTCTAATGGGTTTTTCTGATGCTCCTTCTTTTGGCGAGGCCTTTACTGTTTTTATCTAACCACTCCATAGTATGTATATATATATATATATATATATATATATATTATGATTTTGTCCGTCAAGATAAGTAGGCCGTCAAGTAGAGCTTTGGTGCAGCATGGGACTAAATTTTGTATTTGGATATTTTGTTTTCTAAAATTACACAAAGAGAGTACATGTAATTTATCATTTTTCTTCCTTTAGTTGTTGCTTTTTACAGCTGTGTGTATTTAATTGAGTTCCAGAGATTTTATTCTAAAGTCCAAAGATGTGAATTTGGTGCGTTCATCCAAACAAATAATAGCAATAAAAGCAATAAAAATGTAAATGTTTCCAGTACAAATCTTAACCAAAGAGATAAATGTTTTTCATATAGTAAAATGATTAATGCTTGCAGGGTTACAGGGGCGAGTTAAATGGTGCATCATTATTTTTTTGTGTGTGATTGTTAATGAAAATTAGCTTTAGCTGGTGACTCACACTAAAAGTAAAATATGATAGAATAGAATTTAGGGATTTTTAAAAGCCCATTTCTTAGAAAAATTAATAAATCCTGTTTAATTCAATCATGTTTTCTCAAAACAAACCCTGTGATGCATGCTGTTCTGCCTCGTATGTTAAAACTCAGATGACCCTTTATGTTTTTAATTTACGCCCCTTGAAGCTTTGACATATAGGCGCATCTTTAGTTGACTAATCAGTAATATCTGCGCTGGGAAAAAGATCACCCAGACAGATTGTTGTCGTGATAAACCCTGAGTTTTAAGAGTGTGCAGAGCAGCTGGGGCCGAGCTGAAAGGTTAATCTCGACTCTAATGATATCTTGGAGCAGCTATGATGCGTCCCAACGGTTAGCAGCTAATTAGCGAACTCCCCTTTTTTTCTCTCACTGTAAATCAGTGGGTTTGAGGGCAAACAATGCTCCAACAGTCAGCTCATTACCTGACACCTATTTTCAGCGTTTACTCATTCTGTGTGTGTGTGTGTGTGTGTGTGTGTGTGTGTGTGTGTGTGTGTGTGTGTGTGTGTGTGTGTGTGTGTGTGTGTGTGTGTGTGTGTGTGTGTGTGTCTGTCTCAGAGTCTTGCTCCTGGCAGGGGACTGTATACAGAGACGGTGAAGAGTGGAAGCCCAGCCTCTGTTCCCGATGTGTCTGCAGCAGCGGGGAAGTCCAGTGTTCGGTTGTAGATTGTCAGCAAGTGGCCTGCAAACCGGTGAGTTTCTGGAAATGTAACGCACACTTTTTAGGATTTTCATGCTGGCAGTTGCACTAACTCTGTGTCTGTCCCTCTCAGCTCACTTCTTTTTTTTTTCTTTTGCCCTGAAATCGAAAGTCAGAGAAAAAAACAATACCTTTTATTCAATATAACTGATCATCCATCTCATACTTATACTGTACATCTTTCCTTAGGATGGGAATGCAATCCGTCTTTATAGAAACACCAGACAAAGATGACCTTGTTTTCTGTTCCGCTGCGTCCCTTATTGGTGGCTTTATTACCGGATTGCTCAGAGCAATTTTTCAAAAATGCAGACTCTTGATTTGTTTTCATACCAAATACACACTGGGACTTTATATATTATAATGAAGTGGAGAACATTATAATAAATCCCACGGGAGTGTGACTAAAGGGAGCAGCGCCGCACAAAAGGACGGCACACGCTCATCTTTTAGTACCCTATCTGCTGAGCTCGACTCAGCAAGACTCAATGTAAGCGTGCACACGGGAACGCGTTTCCGCTGAGGGGTGCTGCACGGTATAAACGTTAATGTATGTGCAGGCACTTAGACAGGAGCGGCTGGAGAACTCCATCAGCTGTCAGTCCAATGAATATGAGATCCTTTGCCTCAGACGCATTCTTGTCTGTACTGCAGGGTTCGAATTACACAGTGCTTTCAGGTGTGCACCACTACTAAAACATGTCACGGTCAATAACAGGGTTACTGCGAAACAGATACTAATACCGCTGCAAGCAGTTAATACCGGCAGTAACATTTCATAGAGGCACAATAACAGCAATGTAAGAATCACGCAAAACCTTTAATAACCTTAAAAATAAGGCAGAAGGACACAGGTACACTCTTTCTGCTTCTGATAAACAACCTTTGAACAAAATAGCTGAGCATTATTTAGCAAACTTAAATAAAACATCTGTCTGCAGCTCTCAGCTTCCTCTGTCTCGCTGTCTTTTCTGTTGGTCAGTGGGACGAGTTCAGGTGACTACGTGAATGTAAGAATTTGAGTGCAGCGCCGCTTCACGCACAGATGACTGCAGCAGGGACAGACACACAAGTTAAATAGTGGAGACTGTTGTTCGGAAATGGAATGTAATGAGCAAATAAACACACAAAATTGACATATTAATTCTATTTTTTTTAATTTAAGGAATCTTATGTGCAGAAAATATATAATCTATAAAAATGTGAACAATTTTTTAGAGCTCCCCCTGAACGTCTCAAGGAAGGCTTTCAGGGGAGCTTGTGTCATTTCCAGGCGAGCTGAGCTCCTCTTAGCGCCCCCATAATCGAACTGTGCTGTACTGCTCGGTGTTTTTTCGATGAAGCCGCACAGGTACACAGGTACTTTGGGCAAATCATACCTATGTTCATCATCTGCTGCATCAGCCTCAGCACCCACCACCCCGCACCCATTTTTAGCCATAACAGTATTCATCATGGCGAGCTTGCCACCTGGCGAGTCAGCTGGGGTTGATTCGGTCGACTACAGTCAAAACGTCTCTGATAGGACGGGACTTTCGAGGTGCCGCATGCAGTCAAGAAATATCTCCAATGTACTATTCTGCTTCTGAAAACCCCAATACTCAAAATCTCCATTACTGTTTTGGAAATTTTGCTTCCCTTCCCAGGTCAGATAAACAAGACATAACGTATAAGACAACCGTAGAGTTGTTGAAGGTGTATTTCACAGCGGCACACTTGCAATTTCTCCAGACGGTTTCTGACTTTCGCTCTGTCTCTGCGCTTGAGGCACAACGATGAAACTGATGCTGATTTTTTTGTAACTCTTGGTAACATTTGCCAAAATGTCTAACAGCATTGTCACAGGTGATATTAATAGTGCTGTTCATGATATAATTTTATTACACCACAGAGGAAAAATGGGGATTTGTGCTCACTTATTTTATTATTGTGAGCCATCTGTGTGTCTCTTTCATTCTTTCTTGACTGTTTTTTTTCCTCTTTCTTCAGCATGAAAACTTGGTGATCCAGCCAGGTCACTGCTGTCCCCAGTGTGTGTCCAACCCCTGTCTGTCCTCTGGGAAACAGTACCAGGTAGGAAACTGTGTGTGTGGATGCACCGCTTATTGTGTGGATAAATCCTCTGTTTTACACAAAGCATCTGAAAAGAGCCATTTTTGTGTGTGTGTGTGTGTGTGTGTGTGTGTGTGTGTGTGTGTGTGTGTGTGTGTGCGTGCGTGCGTGCGTGCGTGCGTGCGTGCGTGCGTGCGTGCGTGCGTGCGTGCGCGTGCGTGTGTGTGTGCACAGCTGATGACAGCTCATCACTCTGCTCTGATGTGACCTGGCACATTTTATTCTGTTTTGTGTTTCTCTGCACAATCTGTTAGAATCTGTTTGTGTGATGACGGGAGACTTTGACATATGCATGTGTGTGTGTTTGATATTGAGATGAAAGCAAGCTTTTTCTCTCCTCTCCTCTCCTCTCCTCTCCTCTCCTCTCCTCTCCTCTCCTCTCCTCTCCTCTCCTCTCCTCATTTCTTGTCTCCTCTCCTCTCCTCTCCTCTCCTCTCCTCTCCTCTCCTCTCCTCTCTAATCTCAGGCTGCATCACCTCATCTGCTCTTGCTTTCTCCTGCTGTGTTTATAGTGTACACACTCCTTTTCTCCCTCCCTCCTTCTCTCCCTCCCTCTCTCTCTCTCTCTTTCTCTCTCTCGCCGCCAAGTTTCTCCTTTGATCATGTCTGTGTGTCCCATCCAGTCTAATGTGTGTTTCTGTCTTCCTAAGACACACACACACACACACACACACACAAATGCCTGCACACACGCACACACTGACACTCATGTTTGCGCAGTCATGACTTCAGATATGTGTTTTCTTCTTCTTCGTGGTGTCAGGGGGCGTTTCGATTTGTTATTTATTAAAGAGAATGAATTATGTCGCGTGGCTTCTGGTCTCAAACACGCAGCGAAGTCCTTATAGAAATATGGTCTGTGTATGTGTGTGTGTGTGCGTATGTGTGTGTGTGTCTGTGTGTATGTGCGTATGAGTAAATAGTCTTTGTTGTTATAATCATGTCGTATCATCTTGCATTTATTTTCTTTACCGCAGAAATGACAGTAATTTGGACATTAGAATGAAACAAAAATGCAGTCGTCAGATGATCTGTTGTTTGGTTAAAGGGAACAGGCTGATATTTTGTTTTGGTTTCATGGAGTTTGATTGATTATGTTAATACAGCAAAAAAGATCAATATTGGAAGTTGTTTACAGGAAGCCTCTTTAACCTAACATGATACAGCATCTGAGAGCTTCACTGCACTTTGTGTCACTCTAAGTGCTGGAAAGTGAGTCAATATTTGAAATGTTGTGTGATTTTTTCAATAAATAAGTTGTGTGTGTGCACACAAATCAGTTGTTTACGCTGTGTAAACTTGGGTTGTGTAAATCAGTCTGGGGTTGGCTAGACATTGATTCTCCTTCTTACTGAAATTTTGCAGGAAGAATAACTCTTTGTGACTTTTTGGGCTAACCAAAAACCATCCACGGACACCGATAAGCCAAATTTGAGTGCTTTAGGCAGTTTGCCACCATTACAAGTATTACATTTTTAGCACTCTTAGCTGCAAAGTAGTAACATTTTGTGATAGCAGGAAGAAATAATTATCTATAACCAGAGTCAGAGCAGTAATGTTGGAAATCTGAATCCGACTGTTGTAAAAACTTGGCTGTAATCTGAGATAATTGCCCTTTTTCTTTTGAAATAATGAACAAATTTTCATCCTCCAGACTAAGAACTGTTAATAGATCAAGATCTAGTTTGAAAAAGCAAAAAAATTAAAATAACTACTTTGATTTAAAGTTCACTTTTGTGTTTTTTGTATGCTTTGAGGAGCTGAGGGTCCAGAGCTTTGGGATCTAATATTTTTTCATTTTAACCCCAGCTGTGACTGCTTTTCATCTTTAATGGGGTGGACACATTGTTCAGTGTCTCTAAATGTGCATAATATTCTCTGTATAATTTTTGTGTTCCTGTGAGTGTGTATTTGCAAATGCCTTGTGGATGTGTGTGTGTTGTGTGTGTGTGTGTGTGTGTGTGTGTGAGATGGACTTCATTAATTTTAGACATGTTCAGAGTTGTGTGTTCAGACCTCTTTAGATCAGCATGTTTGCTCAGGTGACAGTGAAGCTGTGTGAACTCTTACTGAACCAAATGTAAGTTTGAGTGGAAGAGATCTGAGCTACGGTGGATTATAAATCACTAACTCACATATATACTTCATGCAGGGTAGTGGTGTTAAAGGAGCTCTTCAGAGTGCGTTGCCGGGCTTTGATCCCTTTGATAAATGGCTGTGATAAATGTTAGATCACTGCAAAAATGTCTCCTTTCTTGTGAAATAATGAATTAATTTCTATTCTCCAGGCTTCAGTCAATATTTAATCGAGCAGTTTAAGCCTAAAGAGGAAGAAGCAAGTTAGGATTTAATCTGACAACCACAGGAAGTTGACCCCAAATTGAAACAGATTACATATTTAAGGCGTGACACACATCACGCATTTGAGCCGCTGTGGGACAACTTCACTTCATTATAGCGTCCTGACAAGGGAGTGCACAGACCAACACTTAACTAATTAGGAACACAGAAGCTGATTAAGCAGTTACACTGTCCATCACTACCCTGTTAGCATTTGGAAATGTGCAGATCAAGATAAGCTGGTTAAAACTGGGCTGAACTAGTTTGAAGCGTGAAGCGTTTTTGTTTAGTCTTAGATCAGATTTAGCTATTATTTCAACAGTATGAGCGAAGACCAGTTTAACACTAAAATATAGTGATTTAAATGCTGCTTTAAGAACTCTGTCTAAAAAAAACCCCCAAACTTTTCAACGAGAGTAAGAAAATTTTTACTTTAAAACTGCTCCAAAAATGCAAAATTGCCCAACAATACTTGATGAGCACAGAGGCCTAGCAGTGTCTTTACTGTTGAAACCTAGTTATCTGTCAGTTGTGTTGTGAAATATGTATATATATATATATATATATATATATGTAGTATTAAAATTAATTTTATTACCAGCAAAAATGGGTAAGGGCCAAAGTTCAGCTTCTTTACGCCCGGATTTTTAAGTCATGAACTTGTTGACATTTGATAGCTGGTATTTGCCCCTGACAGCATTGTGTGTGTGTGTGTGTGTGTGTGTGTGTGTGTGTGTGTGTGTGTGTGTGTGTGTGTGTGTGTGTGTGTGTGTGTGTGTGTGTGTTTGGAAGCCATTCACACTGCTAAGGCTTCCTGCTTCTTCTCTGTATCTGCACACAGAGAAGACGACACTCGTATTCAAATGAGCTTTGATTTTCCTGCAAACAGCCCGTGATTCACTGTGTGTAAGACCGTGTGTAAGTGTGTGTGTGTGTGTGTGTGAGTGTGTGTAGTTTGGCAATAGTCTCAGCTTGTGTATTTGTGTGTTTCTTGGCAGCATGGCGAGCAGTGGCAGAAGAACACCTGCACCACATGTGTGTGTGACCGGGGTCAGTCCAAATGCCACACACACACCTGTCGGCCTGTCACCTGTGACAAGGTGGGTAATCTTACACACACACACACACACACACACACACACACACACACACACACACACACACACACACAAAAACAAACACAAACACACACATGGAAACTAATTTTCACTCAGTTTTTCTACAAAATTCACCTGATCTGTTTGGCTCTGTGTTGAAAACAGTGGATGCAGAGATGGTTAACTATGCCAAACCACACAGAAATGTCTGCTCGCTGTCTGACAAACACACACACACACACACACACACACACACACACACACACACACACACACACACACACACACACACACACACAAAGCGAAAAACACCACACCTCGGCCGACATGTTATTGTTAATTGTATGTAAATTTCGGCTTGCAGTTTTCAGTAATCTCTTGTTAGTGAAGTCAGGGAAGACCATAAAACAAAATCCAGACACACAACAAAAACAACCAAACATTAAAGGTTTACGCTCACACAAGTATGTAATAATGCCAATACAAGTGACAAGTAAAATAAAAGATAGAATAAAACCAGAATATACTAAAAATATTGCATGGATAAGGGAGGTAAAGTTGCTGTGGGGTTAAAATGCAGTTACACTGCAGTGATTAATGGAGAAAAGGACTCAGGAAAAGTTAGATGCAAAAGAAAAGTTTTACATTTAGATTTTAATGGACAAAAGTTGGGAAATATTTAAGATAATCAGAGATGCTGAAAGCAGCATAACTGTCTTTGGATCTGACTGGAGGCGACCAGCTGACTAAAGATCTAAGGGCTCAAATGAGTTTATATTCTTTAAGCATATCAGAATGTATTTTAGCCTCAAGCGACAAAGTAATTTATAAACTACCAGCAGAAGTTTAAAATCTGTCCTTTAATAAACTGTAAGAATGAGAATTAAAGCACTTCTTCTTTTTGTTCAGACTAAACTGAAGACCCTGATGAAGGCCACTCATTGAAACACGTCAGCTATGCAATACAATTGTTCTTTGTACTAAAAGTTTTGCTGGAATTTTGACCTTTTCAGACCTTGTCCTCTCTCCATGCAGCTTTCAAAGAGGCGAGGGTGTGTCAGAAATATGTACTCTGCTTCTTGTTAGAGCCACAGCAGCACTCTGAATGTGCTGCAGAGGTTTTAATGGTGTTTTTGGTCAGAAAACATTGCAGTTGTCAACCTGGCAGGAACTAAAGGCACATGTTTTTGTACGATGCACTTACAAAACCATAAAAAGTGCATTTTCTCATGTCTGAAGAAGGGAAAGAAAGTCACATATGTGGAGGTAATAAATGTTCATGGGAGCATTATCTAGTGTGCAGACTTTAATTGCATTATTACAGTTAGACTAAAAACATAACAGCAGTGACGTTTTTAAAAACAACTTGGCACATTGGGGCTTCAGGACACTTAGATTACTTGCGGCTGGCAATACAGAGATTTTTTTGTGGTTTTCTTATGTATTTTTTTAACATTTGAATCCTGGTCACCATGGGGCTCAGTTTTTGAGAGATGAATGTAGCCTTTTCCCCATGAACCTCCAACAGTGTTTGGTTTTAAAACTTCACCCAACTTTCCATCGGCAGGACAGTCTGCAGATATTGACCGAATATTCATTTTTGGGTGAACTGTCACTTTAAAGTCTATTTCAGAATTTCGTTGCATCATAAGAGGGAATTCTTTTTGCAGTTAGGCAGCTTGAAAAATGTGTGTGTGAAAATATTGTGTTTTTTGCACATTAAATAAAGGCAAATTTTCAGAAACCTTAAGTATATATGACCAGTAGTTGCGTAGTTGTTACAATAAATATTTCAGCGGTAGTGAAACAGAGCGCAGAAGGTCTTTATTTTCAAGCGTGCACCCTCTCTGGTGCACCAGTTACGCATCATTCAAGTGTGCAGAGATGTTTTTCAGCAGTTTTATAAAAAGTTCACACTATTTCTGTTACTGAACACAAAAACTAATCAAAAGCAGCGTAGGCCTTATGTGCTCTAATAAAACCTATAAAGGGGAACACCTGCTTGGGGGAAGTGCTTATCAGCCCTCCTGCTGTTTCTGTGAAGCCAGTTGAAACCCTTTTGAAGCACTTTGCTCTTTCACTTAAAGTTTTTAAACTCTACCTTTAAACTTAAAGTAACAATATTCTCAGCTCTCAGCCCATTGCCTCCACTGATGATAGCAGAAAAAAAATGAATCGAGCGGTGCAAAGAGAGGATCCCTGCGGACTAAAAGCCTCAAAACTCCTGCTCTGAAGTAAGCAGATACAAGGAGAGAAAAGCCGAGATAATGACTACCTGCTCTGTTCTTTTAATAAATGTGATTTGGACTTAAGACACCCTGCCTCAACTTTTAGAGGAAAGAACTTTTCTGTAGTAACATAAAGTGTCTTCATGAGATACAGAAGATCTCAAATTCTCAGCGGAGTCACATCTGCAGCATCAGTAAATCTACACCTCTCAGCACTTTCAAATAAAGTCGTAAGAAATGTCTGGCTTAAACTGCTTGGTGTGTTTTTCCCTTAATAATGCAACACACACTTTATCCTCTTATCTCTCTCTGCTGAGACGCACACACAAACAAAAAACTGCAGTTTTATAAGCTGCTTGGATTTTATTTGTCTTGTCTCACAGCTCAGTTTGCATCCCTTCACTCGTGCTGTCGGTACTGTACATGAAAACCAAACTAACACAAACCTGTGCTGCTTCCCTGCAGGGTCAGACCAAAGTGAAGCGTGCTGGTCAGTGCTGTGATGAATGCGCCGCTGCCAAGGGAAGCTGCCTGTACGAGGGCGCGGTGCGTTACCATGGAGACATGTGGAACGGCACGGGCTGCGAGTTTTGCACCTGCAGCCGGGGTCAGGTGCTCTGCCAGAGGGCCGAGTGTGGTCGTGTTGAATGCCCGCAGGTGAGTCTGAAAGATAAAAGATCTTCGTTATAAACCACGGAGCCAATCTCGCTTCATATTTGGAAACTGTAGTTTTCGGTTTTGTCGTCACAAACATTTCCTCTGAGGCGTAACTGCCCTCAAAGGCTGGAAAAGAGTCATCGGTTTGATTACTTTTTATTTAGCTGAGCCAGAAAGCGAAAAAGCTGCACCTGGCTGAAGTGGACCATGACAATAAATTAGATTAGTCTTTGTTTACCTTACAGTAACTGTGGTGGAGACTGAAATTGTTTCCGGCGTTACAACGTGCCAGAGTTGTATAATCTAGTATTGAAATTGCTGAATACTATTTTGTGTCTGAGAATCCTTCAAAAGCATGAATCTGTTTCTCAAAATGGATTTGCTGGATCATTTTTATCTCATCTTCATGCCTCCTTCAGCACAGCCCCTCGTGTTTTTCTTTTGGTCTCAACTAGACTTAGACTGATGCCTTATAAAAAAGTCAAGAAATGAGATAATTATTATAAAAGCCTAATCCTAGCAGTCCAAATAGTGACTAATTTAAACAGCCTAAACCTGCAAACTTATCTCTGTGTGCTTATTATCTGAGCTGATTCAGTTTAAAGTTGTCACATCAGCCCTCAGTTAGCCATATAAGTCTGCTACTTTAGTCATTAATGCAACAACAAAAACTAAAAAGCCAAGACTTGGCTGAAATAAACTACACCATGATGGTTTACTTCACAAGCAGTGGTGTAATGTAACTAAGTACTTTTACTTGAGCACAGTTTTCAGGTTCTTGAACTTTACTTGATTTATCGTATTTTTTTCCCACTTTATTTTTCTAAAATAATGTAATCCAAGAAACATTAAAGTCATTAAATATAATTAGAAATTATAATCCTGTAATATAATATACTTATTCTGACTTCTTTGGGATCTTTAGGATTTTTTTTTTTTAGCCATTTTTTGGAACATCTTGAATATAGAACTTTATTTGTAACAGAATATTTTTACACTTTAATATTTCTACTGATTTCTCCTGAATTGACACTTTTCTTGTGCTGTATTCAGACATCTTTACAAGTATTTAAACTTTCGAAATCTGAGCAAACTGGTTTGCTTTCTTTAAAAAAAAAACCCCAAAAACAATGAGCCGCTTTGCAAGAACTGTTTCGCAAATTGAATGGAATTTTGGAGAACTATTTTTACAGAAGCTAAAGAAAAATGTCCCAAAAACAATATTTTTTTAATCATAATGATATGTTTAAGTTTTTGTAATTTTCTGGTAATTTTCGTGTACTTTTTACTATTTTTTTTGCTGATTTTTGGGTCATTTCTTCTTACATTGCTCATTATCTTTTACCTATCCTTTAGAAAGACATCAGGCCAATTTGCTGCAGTAACAGCTCACAATACTTCTTCCACCACTGTTTACCTATGAGATTAGATTACACTCCGTCTGAATGAAGAGCAGTTGTACTTTCAGAAATATTTGTATGTATAAAACTCTGACCACTTTTTTTTAACCAACAGAAGAGGATAAGTACAAAACAAACTCCAGACCTGTTCTTTGTGAGGAAAACACAGAAAATGTGTTTAACCTTAACGAGGTCATATTTGCATTACCTGCATGCTTTTTTTTTTATCAGTAATTGATGTAAAACATCATATTTTTTCCCACACGCTCCTCATGCTTTAAGCTTCTCTACCAAAGTTCTCTTTCCCCCAAAATGCAGCATGTGAGCACCCAGAAATCCCATTTCCTGGCCCTTCAGATGGGCCACTAAAAAGTTAATGGAAGATGTCGCAGCTGCTTTGTTCACAGCTTTTGTGTAATTTGCTGCAGCGAAGTGTACCAGTTCACCAGGCCTGCTGTAACTATCTTCATTGATATTTAGGAGATTGGCTGGAATGGGAGGATTGGATGATCATTTGAGGTGAAAAGGTTGACTGCTTCCATCACAGATAATTCACTCTGTTAAAGTGAAGTAAATTGAAAGGCAAGATGAGCCCCAAAATGATATGTGTGGAAGCCGGGCACGGCTGCAAGAAAAAACAAAACAAATCAGGTGTTAAGTAAACTTGCACCACAATTACAGCTCTGGGATCTGCCTGCAGACATGAGAAAATATCACTCAGCTACACATCAGCCTGATGTCACATTCGTTCAGTAATGCCAACCCAACGTCGTTTCAGCCTCGAATGAACATGACAGATCCGCGGTCGTCTTCGTGTGAAGACATGTTCATCTGACCCACTTAGGAATGTAGGACGCTGGATCTGTTTTTTTTGGGACAAAACAAACAAAGCACATGTTAAGGTTATTAGCTGGTGTTCCCATAGTAACTTTTATCCCCTAAAATGACCCACTTTGAGCTCGGCGCCACGTCGACTCAACACCTCTTCCAATGTTGTCTTACATCAAGCAGATTTAATAATATTACTTTAATATCCCCCTGCCACGGCCAAACAAGCCCTCATTAATCATGCTGTACGGTGATAATTACAGCTGGTGAGTGTCATTAGCCGTAAGTAGCATAATTGGCGTTTGTCCAGCTCCGAATTGAGCAAGGTCACTGTGCTAAGAAGATCAGAGTCATGCAGTTTCACCCTGTGTGTGTGTGTGTGTGTGTGTGTGTGTGTGTGTGTGTGTGTGTGTGTGTGTGTGTGTGTGTGTGTCAGCGTGCAGAATGAATAAAAGGAGGCTATGGGTTTAATGACATGTGTGGGTCAATAGGCAGAGGAAGGCACCGGGGTATAGTTATAATAAAGAGCGGGGTTATGATTCCTTATGGTGCCATCTGCGCTGAAAATGTACTGGAATGGTCCTGTAAGGAGGTCTTATCTCAGAAAATTGCATTAGTGGCATATTGCCATTGTAATGTGCAGAGCTTATAATCCCAAACTAGATATTTTTCATGTTTAACTCTCATTAAAGGGTTGTGAGGTCTGAGCAGATTGTGAAAAGCTTTTAAAAGCCAACAAAAAATACAAAGTGGAGAATTTGAGAAAACAGGGCAGATTTTCACACATGCAAAACTTACATGATGGAGGTACTTGGTCTCCACGGCAGAGGTTGCTGGCATTGCTGAGTGAACATAAAATATCAACACATGTAGCTGAGTCATGGTCGTCATGATCGATAAGGATCCAGAAAAAAGGTTTTTGATAATTTGTGTAGCCCAACCACAAATTTATCTCTTTTGTCTTTTCAATCTGTACAACACATAACCCACTTTGACCAACATCCTGCTGTGTTTTGTCAGTTTAATAGTTATAAACAACATTTTATCTTTACATTTTAGACTTCGGGTGATCTCTCTGTCTCCTTTGATTTTAAAAAACTGAGGTTTTTAATTGCTTTATGTTGTTTTTTTTTAAAGGATTAAAAAACAGGGTTTGCACAAGGTGCTTTAAATACTTGAATTTAGAGGAAAAATAAAGTACTTGAATACCTTAATAAGCAATTTTTTTCCTAAGGTGCTTTTAAAGTCCTTAAAATTCAACCAAATAAAGCTGTCTTATAATTTGACCAAAGTTTTGAAATCAAATCATTATACTTAAATTGCAGTGCCCTCTCCCTATCCTTCTACCTCACATTTTAGATGTCCCAACCAACATGTGTTTTGTTTTTTTTTGTTTGATGTTTTGTTTTCTACCCGGATTCACTTTTAAAACCCCGACAAAACCAGGACGATGTTGACACGGCAAAACTTGACAAGACTGAACATAATGAGCCGTCTTTTCACTGATTTGTTTTCTTGTCTGGGCGCTGATGTTGTAGCTCCGCCAAAAACTGAAGTTGAAACTTTAAGTTCCAGCTGCCATCGTTTCCTTGTGCTACAGATGGTTATATAAGTATATAATATATATATATATATAGTATAAATATAACACCAGCATAGCGCTCACGCCATTCTAATATTTTATTAAGAGTGTGACAAATAACACTTCACTGAAAGAGAGACATTGACCACATTACCTATTTATGTTAAATTAAAAAAATCTTTTTGAAGAGTACTTTAGTTGCTTTGCGTAAAGTCCTTGAAAATGAAAAAATAAGTGCTTGAAAATGTACTTAAAAGTCCATGAATTTCATAATGTGATGACTACATGAACCCTGTAAGAAAGTTTTATTAGTGCTAACTGGATGTTATGCCATGTGTCAAATGTGATGATGTCATTTATGGCGTCAAAAATAACTGCACTAAAATGAACTGAAGCGTTTGAAATAAATAATAATGAAAGCACATTTTCAGTACAGTGTTTTGACTTAAATTAACTGAAGTTTAACTGAACAGAATTAGACCAACTAAGATAACTGGAGTAACTGCAGAAGAAAAACAAAGTCAAATGTGATGAACAGAGTTAGAAAATAACCAAGAAAACCAGTTTAAATTACATGTTACAGAAACGACCTTTTTCTGTTTAATTCTGCTTAATATGAAACAAAACTGATCTTCAATTTCTGAATATTAAGCTACAACATTGAGACTAAAGACTGGTGTACTTCTATTGTGCTCTACCACCTTCTCTTGCACTGTATGTTCTGTCTTATGGTGATCTGTGTGAATATAAATCTATATTTTTCTATTTTTTTAGGGGTCGGAGGTCATTCATCTGCCGGGAAAGTGCTGCCCGGAGTGCTCCTCTGTGAAACCTTCCTGTCTGTATGAGGGGAACTCCTACAAGGTGCTTTTTATTTTACTTTTGCACTTAAGCATGGGTGGAAAAATTGCAAAATCAGGCGAGAAATCCAAACTGTGTGGGTGAGACAAAGACACCACAGGGCTTCTGTAAACTCTCTATTCTCAGAAGTAAAAAAAAAAAAGCAAGTGGCATAAAGTCTCACTGCAGAGGAAGCTGCTCCACAAACAACCAAGTGCATCAATATTTAGCTGGTTCTAAATATATAAATACAAACACTGGCAGTGAAAGTTGCAGTGACACAGAGTAAATGTGTGTTTTAGGAAGGAGCTATCAGATTACTTTGGGCTGTTGAGCCTGTAACAAGAAACTCTCTTATTATTCTGGTGTCAGCTTCATTATTCATAGGCGAGTCCTGAAAACCCAAAATGCAAAGGCTTTAATTTTTGACATTTTCAGCCAAGGAGGAACGCTCATTAAATGCTGCAGGATGGTCAGCCAAGGTCGAGGCTGGGAGCGCGAGTAGAGAGAGCTATTATCATTTTCCAATAGATTTTTCTTTGTCTCCCCGAGGAATCCATCTTTACCAGTAGTAAACAAAGATGCATACTGCATACTTATTCTGCACCTACACACGTCAATACATGCTTTTCTCTGCTCACAGCTCGCAGCTCGCCTGAGAGGTTTAAGGAGCAGGTTTGTGACTAGATTATTACTGGTTTGACTCCCAAAGTGACAAGAAAAAATCATAGCACGGGAAAGTTAATGAGCAAGAATAATAAACTGTGTTGATGCACATTAACAAGCTGTTTTGAACAGCCGGAAAGAAAATATTAAGTGTTCGCTTGTCTGTTTCAAGACACAATTGAACCAAAATGAGAAAACTGCTGTAGTTGTATTATTAAATAATTAATGTTTTTGTAGTTTATTAAAGGTCTTCAATGGAGGAATTTCCAGTTAGTGTTTCAAAACACAACATTGAAACTTGGTGCCTCCTTCCTAAAAATTGTCTGCTTGTGACGTCACGTCACCCAGAAAAGCTGCAGATTGGGGGGCAGGATGTGATCTCTGTATGCAGTAGTGCTCTAAAAATGCCTGTGTTTTGTTTACGGCTGTGCCAACCGGTCAAATCGGGAAAAAAAAAAAAAGAGCTGCTTTTGAGCCCCGAGAGTGGTAACACATAAAGGCGCGAAGTTTAAAAAAACTCACGGAGAAACGGCGGCAGACATGGACTGAAATCCTCGCGGAGTCAGACACCGCGCGTGTATGCAGTGACCGCTTTGTTTTGTTTCGCCACGACCCTCGTCTTCAGCGGTGTTTCTAAACACCTCTGAGAAGGCTGACCGAACAACAGGAAAGAAGATAGTAGCTGCAGTTAGCCAGCGCAAAGCTTGATGCCAGTGCTGCATCCGTCCATGTAAAGTTACTTTAGAGCTGCATCTTTCTTGTAAAATTTGGACATAATTCTCATAATAATATGGCTTTTTCTTGTTAAATTACATTTTTTTTCTCATAAAATTCCGACTTTATTCTCGTAATATTCAGACTTTATTCTCGTAATATTCAGACTTTATTCTCGTAATATTCAGACTTTTTCTCGTACAGTTAGGCCTTGATTCTCATAATATTATGAGTTTATTCTCAGCTCATCGCAAAGAAAAAAAATTCCCCTCAATGTGGCCCTAAAACTCTTGTATACCTTAGAGTTGAAATAGCAATAAAAAAAGACAGTGATTTTCAAGCCGACATACTCACCAACACAAAAACAAGACGGCAGTCATTTAATGCTGATTCTGATCTGATGTCTTTGACCCAGCAACACACAAGATATAGATAAGCCTCAAGGCTCTTGCACACCTTCATTTTAGCTAGCCGTGTAGGAGGAGGTCTACAGGAGTTTTCAGTGGCAAATTTACTGTTTTCAACCAATCAAAGTACTCTTATGTCACTCATGGTTCCTCTTGTATTTGGAGAGTACCTACTTTTAAAAAGAAGTGAAAAAGTCCTTCAAACAGCACTCTCAGACCTGCAATTGTTCCTAGTTCTTACAGAGTGGACAACAACTTGAATGAACTGAATGCGTCCTGACCTCACTTGCACGCTGTTATTGGGGGCTGCTTGCTGTGTTTATTTTTTGTTTATTTGGTTTTGTTTTTAATTTGTTTTGTTCCTCGCTAGTTTGCTTGCTGGTTTTTTGAGAGAGCGTGACAGGTTGTATAAGGTGCAAACTATTGTTATGCTGCCTGATTTTCAATTGTACTTGTAAATAACAATAAAACTTGGAAACGGAAAAAAAAGGAAAATAGAAAGCGAATGCCTGCTAGTTCAAAAGCTCTGATTCTGATCTGAAGCTTTCGTCCTTTTTCCGTGAGCTCTGACCTGCCACCAGATTGTCTGGAAAAAAAGTCCGCATGATTTATGAAACCATCTCATATTTCAGCATTATATGAGTTTTTCTGTGACTGACGTTCCTGCTGCTTGACTGACTATCCGTCCTCGGTGGGGCCTCTGTCAGGTGGATTCTGCTTGAAAGAGTATATAAAAGTCATGACTGCCAGGCTTCTTTTATTACTGACACATGCAGCTTATTAGCATTCAGCTTACTGCCCGGTCTGCGTGGCTTCCTTTTTGATTGTGATACAACTTCCTCAAAGTGAAAATCCTCTGTTGTTTGGTGTTTTTCGACATTCTGTCCATCCCCTATAAATATATTTGCAACAGTCGCATTTTGCACATAATAACATCCTCTGCCTGCATCGGGTCCAGGTCTAATAAACCATTTCCTCTCTCTCTCCTCTGCTTTCATCTCATGCGTCTCCACTTTTCTTTTTTCAGGACCTGGCTCGATGGAGCGATAGCGGCTGCCGGGAGTGTGAATGCCGTGATGCCCAGGTGACTTGTTATCTGAGCTCGTGCCCCACTTGCCCGCCAGGCACCCTGGTCGTGACCCAGGAGGGTCGCTGCTGCCCCGAGTGTCGCCAAGGTACGTTGATGCTGTGTGTTGTGTCTGGCCACTTGTGTAACATTTCTCTGCTCTGTCGAACCCTGTTTGTTTTTAAATCTCCCTCTATAAAAGCACAAAGGACTCACTGTGTTGGTGTCTGTAGGAGACTTTGGCAGGTTAAAGTCTCATCTTCACCTACGTTGACTTGTTTTTCATAAAAACCGCATAGATGAAGAATTCTGAGGCTTTATGAATCAGCTTTAAGACTCAGCTTTCATACACTGTTAAATCTTTGACATTCATCCAGAAGTTGTTTTGAAACGAAGTTGTGATTTACCTTTTAATTGTATGCACATTCTCATGTACCACAATGCCCGAAAAACATCCCACTCAATCAAAGAAGTGTTTACAGCTAACTAGCGAAAAAGTATGTGAATGTCATACGACGCTCGCTGCCAAATCACATCGTGTTTTGTTGCTGCATTTGCATTCAAATGCATTTCCAGCACTGCGTGTGCAGAAGTAAGTATCTCTAGCTTTTCTTTGGTTGGTGTCTCGCTGTGTGATTGTTGTTGTTGGTAGAAAACTGAGATTCAAGAATGAGGTCCTCTCTCTTTGATTCTGCAGGATTTGACACAAAAACTTCACTCACTGTTTTGTGGGAAATAACTACATGCAGTATTGTCTATCAGGATCCATTAAATATTAAAAACCACACATCTAAAACGTGTCAAAAATTAGAAGTTGGGGTATTTCTGCACAGAGTTTCTCTCAGAAATGACTCAACAAAAAGCGGGATTCAACATTCAATTCAATTCACTCCTTACTGTTGAGTCCAGACATAAAGTCAATTGGTCATGTAATTCTCCTGAATGGAGGAATATTTGGGCCTTGGCCATAAATCAGAGGAAACATGCGTCTTCCTTCAGAACAGTTTCAAGATTGTTGAAGGTGATTGTGACCATATTGCTCAGGTGACGTCCTGTAAAGCCCCTTTCCCATTACACTGGCTTTTGTATGTACTGACAAATTTTACAATCTGTAATCACACCAGTAGTGGTTACAGGTATTTATCTGCTCTGGCTCTGATCAACAGTGATGGAGATACAACACTGGTGTAAACATGCTAATTTTATGGTGAGATAAAAGACACACCACCACAAAATACCTTCCATCTCTATCCAAACTGCACTCAAACACCAAATTAGTCTGCAGCAAGTTTGAAAGAAAGACTAAGAGATATATAAAGAGAAGTAACATTTTCACTGGCCTCCATGCTGCTTTCTCCTCTTACATACCTGTTTTCCGTAAAACAGGAAAAAAAGCAAAATCATGCTCGTCTGCTGCAGAGCTGTGTACAGTCTCCTCTTCTGGCAATGGAAAATGACTCTAAAGACTTTTTTTAGCTGTATTTCTTGTGTTTAAAAAACCTGCGTACACGCACTTATTTTGGTGGAAAAGTGGTAAAATGTTATGTCCTTTGCTCTTGTCTTTTATTGTGAATAATGCTGGTCCATTTAGGTGTCACTGGTATTTAAATAAAGTTAAGCAACTTGCTAAAAATACTGCATATGTAAATGAGAAGCTGGCTGGGTAATTAAAGAAGCGAAGAGGGGGAGAGCGGCTCATAAACACAGTGAGAGTTTATAGATATGCAAGGCAGTCAGAGGACAAAATCCAACTTGTCCTTGGGGAGGTGGGCAGTGCCGGCCAAGCTGCTCTGTATGTTTCATGGCAGCGCCCGAGGACAGACACTGGAACAGTCGCACTGAGTCAATATAAACTATCCTCAGTCCATCGCTGCTTTTAACTTTGGCTTAAATTCAAACCTTTATTTATGCCCTTCTTCATATTTACATTCAGTCCTACACAATAACATCAACATCAAATTCAAACTAAGCAGGCAGTGGGGATGTGCTTTGAAACTCCGGGTCCGTTTTGTTGTTTTTAAAAAAATTCAAAGAAAGAAAGCATCATTTCAAGTTGAGATATTTCCTGTGTGGTTTTGAACGAGCAGAAAAGTAGAATAGTTAAAAAAAAAAAAGAAAACTTTGTGAACACTCTGCTGCTCCTCACCTCCCTGGGGCCTTGAAGCACCATAAAATGAAAAATGACTTTCACTTTGTCTGCCAATTTTCCATGGAAGAGTATATACACCCATTTAACAATTAATGAGTGCAAAAAAAGTGCTTTTAGTATGATACCGTGTAATGTTGGCCTCAGTCCCGATAGGTGCAAATAAAGTTTTTTTCCTAATGATCTTTCCCCTTTTCTTTCAACCTGTTTCAACTGAAAAATACCACAAATTAACCAATTAAAATGCTCTCAAAGACATTAAGTTATGGCTTTAAGCTAATTTCCTTCTGTAAACCACACAGTGACATCTCAGCGCGTCTGATTCACCTCCCTATTTAAAAATAAAGGCCAATTCATTTGTCTTATTGACTGCAAATGGGCACAAAGACTGTCAGCAATTATAACTAAACAAACGTATGTTAATTTCCCAAATACCCCAACAGGCAATTAAGCAGTGAGACAGCATTGTTAAGATTTATGAAGACTTATAATTACGTTTGGCTGCATGAATGAGTAATTATAGTTGGGGAAGGGAGACATTTTTCATTGCACCACACAAAATGGACTGTTTGAGACAAGAATAGTTTCATAAGGTTGGGTTGAAGGTATTTGTTTTGTTCACATATAACTTAGGTGTGTTCTGCTTCCCCCCGACAGTGTTTTTGCTCTCTTAGGTTTTACTGTTTAGAGCATTTCTCCTCAGCAGCATATTAAAATGTCTAAAAAGTAAAAAACACTGTATATTCTCAGGAAGGCTAATTAGTCCAGGTAAACAACAGGGGACACCTATAAAGTGTAATATCCTGAAGTAGCCAGATGTTTTTGCCTCTGACCGCCTCGTGTGCATTCAGGAGAAAAACAGATTTCCTCCAGAAGTTATGTTTAATTCAACAGATTAACAAAACACCGCATTGGTTATTAATGATACCCACCGTCTTGTGCGGTGGCTTTGCTGTTTCATTTGTTTAATTTCCAACTCATTTAACATCTCGGTCTCCTATGACTTTAAATTTATATGCAGGTTTTTTGTAATGATGATGGCAGTTTTTATGTTCCAAATCAAAATTTAGTGTGATGTTCATGTGGTGCAGCAAACAGTAGGGCAAGGCAAATTTATTTATGTAGCACATTTCATACCCAAAGGCAACGCAAAGAGCTTTACAGATTAATCAAGTCAAAGTTCATTGTAGTCCAATCACAAAGCATGCCCCAAAGGGCTGAACAACAGCAGTTTCAATTTAATTTAAATTTGATGTATAAAGTCCAATATCACAAATCATAATTAGCATCAGAGAGCTGTACAACATACAGTATCCCTCTGTCCCTGGACCCTCACAGCTGATAAGGAAACACTCCGCCCTAAAAAAACCTTTAACTTGGTAAAAAATAGAAAAATCCGGATGTTTTATCTCATTTGTCTCCTGTAATACTATAAGTCCCAGTTGACATACTAATACTTAACCATGACAGCAATATTCCCCTTAACCAAGTGGTTATAGGCATCATGCATGCATGGGTAGATCAGGAATAGGGTTGCAAAATTACAGGAATATTCAAGGTAGAAACAATCAATGAGAATAACGGGGAATAATAGAAATAAAATGGAAATCCTCGGGTGAGCAGCGCCTGTGTGACGCGGAGCCTCTTTTTCTTCTTTTCTTTTTCTTGTGCCCCTTCTTAACTGTTTAAAGCAGCCACGTTGCCAGCGTGATCAGTGCTGCTCAGCTGCTGCTCAGCTGCTGCTCAGCTGCTGCTCAGCTGCGAAACATCTCGAAAAAAAAAGGTTCGACTTTTCGTTAAAAATATTTTTTTTTTTGCCTTTATTTGATAGGACAGACTGTAGGTATGAAAGGGGGAGAAAGAGGGGATGACATGCAGCAAAGGGCCACGAGCTGGAAGCAAACCCACAGATGCTGCGGCAAGGACACACTGTCACAGACATGAAAAATATATTTATTTTGAACTCAACCTTTCAGTTTGATCAAGAATAAAAGCCCTCTGACAGCGTTTCAGTTGACAGAATCCCGTCAGTGGTTAACACAAGGCTTTTTATTGTGAAATATTTGCAGGGTCGTATTGTAAACAACACTCTGGCTTGCACAGGCTCCATAATAGACTGGAATTCTGGCTTTTTAGTCATGATAATATAGCAGGCTGCTCTGCAGCAGCTGCAGTGCTGACACTGTGAGCGTATGAGCCGCAGCGGTTCAACAAGGTCACATCGTGCACTGCTCACGCAGGCAGCGTGTCCCGAGCCTTAGCCTTCAACAGTGGAAAGGCAGAAGCTTACCAGCTGGCTGTTTAGCTGCTTACAGTAAAACATACTTTCCCCTGCAGATTGTGAGTCAGCTAATTTGATAGTAGAGAAAGTGGTGGAAAGTAAAGTACATTTATTCAAGTACTTTACTTGTGTATTTTCATTTCATGCTAAAACTCTAACTATTCTGTACTTAGTCAACAACTCTAGTTATTTTTCAGATTCAGACTTTGATAATATCCTGGTAAAATGCTGTTTGTGAACAGTTCCACCAGACATTTCCCCTCTGAATGGTTTCAAAATGATATGTCACAGTATTTTATTTTTCTGCTCTCCCTCTGTTTAATCAATGCTTACATCTATCTTGCGCCCTTTTCCCACCAGAATAAACTTCCTACCTCCAGATTTTTTAATCTTCACCTTTTCCTCGAAGCCTGTTGAAAACACCTGGATGCTTTTTGATTAATATTTTTCTTTGGCTTAAATGCGTTTAAGTAGTTCATGCCATCAGTTAACTCTCTTCGTTCATCTTTAAACTTTTCTTTCTCTTTACTTTTTTCTCGCTCTACCTGCCTCACACTCTCTTCTATCTTTATCAGCCTCCGGTCCTCCCTGTCTGTCTCGGTGCGCCTCACACTGTAGAAATGATAGCGTACGTCACAGCTGGAAATAGAAGTCATCATTTACACAGTCTCATGTACACATTGTTCACGTTAGTGTTAATAAGTGTCAGTTATAGACAGGTTAAAGGTTTTATTCCTGATCAAAGGTATCAGAGGAAAGTGTGTGTGAATATGTGAGTAGGTCATGTGTGTGATGTATATTATCACACATGAATAATTCAAAGGTGTTTTTGTGATTTTACATTATAGTGCACCTGCACCTGTCATCACACAGTTTAATGGATGTATGTGTGTGCAGCAATGGTTGTAATGTCCCCGGTATGCTTTTATGTATGCCTAAATGAATAGATTTAAACATGATTCACCCACTTCACTTTATGCTTATGGACTGATGCAGGAAACATGTGTTCTTACTCATTTACCTTGTTCTGTCTGCCCGGCCCACAATTCCCGACTGTGTTTAGTTTGCAGCTAAAAATAGATAAAAAAAACCCTTCTCTTTCCCTCTTTCTTTTAGAATTAAAATCGTAAATCTTCCTTTAAGCCTATTAATCATGGCCGTCTGTAGACCCAGAGGTCAGCAGACTCTCCTCTCATTGGGCAGTCAACACCTAACGGACGTAACCAGGAGTCATGCTGCGTTCAGGTGTCATGGGAAAAGCTGTAGATGTAATCTTTCTACTTTGACATGCGGTTCATACGATTCATCCCTGCCAGGTTTGACCCAAATAAGTCTTTTTACAGGTATTATTGTTTTGTACCAATATTTGCACTGTGGATCAGGGCATGTATGAATGAAGTGTCTGAGAGAATCAGGGATGGGGATCGATTCTGCATTTTTGAAACCCCGAAAAACCCCGATAACATTGAGCTTATTGATACCTCTGTGAAGTCCCGAGGGTCCTTCAATTTAACATTACATCTCTGACTCATCAGTCGAGTCACGTCATTTGAATCCAGTCACTGGTCCGCATACATCGGTTGCACATTTAAATTTTTTAATACAATTAAATTGCCAACCATCAAGTATTAAAGAAAGGAAAGAAGAAATCTAAATGCATTACCTTTGACTGCCTTCAGGTTGAAAAAACTCCTTTAACTCCATCAGCAGTAAGCACACCCAAACTCTGTAGCAAGTCCAGTTAAAAATAGTAATCCAATTTTGAAATCTGATTTTAAAGTGGCAGGAGAAAGCTAAATAGTAAAGTAAACGAGTTTGCATAGTTTCATTATGATGTGTTCAAGGTCGGCTTAGTAAAACGACAGTTATGCTAAGGTTAATAAACCGTCATCATGATTTTTTCAAATGTAACAACAAGAAAAAGAAATTTTTAGTTTTTGGAGAGAAACTCCAATATAATAATACAGTTGTTTGGGCGACAAATTTGTTTTCCCAACAATATAAAATGGATAGTAGAGATGGAATTACAGCCTGTTAAATGTAGTATCGATACTGGTATTGATAAAGATTTGGATTATTAAGAAGTCTCAATAATGGTATTAATATTAACAACGATTAACAATCCCTAGTCCTAAATGGTAAAATACTCTTTGCATGATGCACATTTGATACGCACAGTTTTCCAAATCCGACATTATATCGAGAGAGAGAGATAATATGAGAACAATGAACTCATGTTAAGATCATGTTTTGACAAAAACAAAATATTTTTTATGACAACTTCTGCAGAATGCAGTCATCCCAACGACTCCACAACCGAATGCCTCTTGGCAACAAAGAAAATGCAGCTTTGTAACAGTGATTATTTTTGTCTGACACAAGCAACAGCTCTGGCAATAATACATCACATTTGACTCTCACGGCGCCTCAGACAATGTGCAAATGTATTTATTTCCCCAAGACTCAGAATTAAAGCGTGGAATAACAGCTGTACACAGCTCTTTGCAAATTTATGTGATTTGAAAAACTGACTTAGTGGGCATATTTAACTTTTTTAATCTTTTAATTTGTATATACATTTATTTTGGAGCCAGTGGTGTTTACTTACACTTTACTGTGAAAATGAAATATTGTCTGATTGTGAGTTTTGGCATCATGTTGACTGCCTGCACAGAAAATGTCGCTACTTTCTCCATTTTAATGGTTTCTGTTATCTTAAAAGTGTGGAAACTAGTACTGGCTCTGAGGTTGGATTGTTTTTAGTTTAACTTTCAGTGTGATTCCCAGGAGGGACTCTGAGATGTTTGATAAATACGGGCCAAGATATCCAAAAAAAACAAGTGCATGTGTAACGAGACCCAACACACACACACACACACACACACACACACACACACACACACACACACACACACACACACACACACACACACACACACACTCTGTTTATAGCCAAGCACACAGTTAATCCCCTCAGCATCATTTCATCAATTCTAATCAGCAACGTTTGAAGGAATTGAATGGTTTTGTTCCTCTTTGAGGCTTTATTGTCTGAAATAAAGAGCCTCATGATTGAACATTTGGCAGCAGACTGCATGGGTGAATTATTGAGTGGTTCGGTGCCTTTTTAGAGGGAATCAGGGTGTGAAATTACCTTGAATTGGTAAATGTTGGCCATGGTTGGTAAGTTGGCTTTTTCTCTGAGCTGCTGTGGCGGGTAGCCAGTCTCAGTTGGAGGTCAAGCTAGTGTTAACAGTCAAAGTGGCAGGTGATTTTTTTTCTTTTATACTTTTCTAATGATGCTGGGTGACAGAACAGCATCGTCTCTGCCAGATATTAACACATCCGCAGTTTCAAACAGGCAAAAACTTCTCATCAGGTGTTTGTGATAGTCAGGAGGAGCTGTGCAGTTAATCGCGCCTGGATCCACACCTCTGGATCAGTTTTTTTCATACAACGCTGCTGTTAATCACAGCTGTAGTTTTTAATTTTGTGCTTCAGGGATCCTGGCTCGCCATGCTGGTGAGGAAATTAAAGTACAGTGTGCGTGCGTCAAACAACGGCTCGTAGCAAAGCGTGTGATTGCTGAACTCGTGCTGTAAACGTGTCTTTATTCACAAGAGGGAAAAATCCAATTCTGGTTCACTCCTCAGCTGTCAAAGCAAACAAGAAATGATCTTGTAACTGTTCAGGTGGAGTTTTGCATGCAGATACACTCATTTGTTTCCACTGTTTAACATTCAGGGATGAATTGTTTGCAGAAAAAAGCTCAGGACAGATGAGAGACTTCCACAGCGGATCCCAGAATATGTGCAAGAGATTGCTACATTACCGCCCGCTGACGCATCGGCCACAGCTGAATAGAGAGATAAACACTTGACTAATATTCGTGTTAGCCAATAAGCCCGTCAGTGGGCCAGAACATATAGTGCTGAAGTATCTCAATCTCCCACGTTTCTCACTCTACGTCCTCCTTCCCTTATTTTTGCACAAAGCGTCTCAAAGAGGTGATGAAAAGTTGTGTCGCAAAGTGAAAATGAGTGGCAGATGAAAAGAAAATGAATGGGAGAGAGAAAATGAAGCTGTAAAGGAGAAAGAAGACCAAGAAAGAGAATAACGAGAGGCGGTAGAGAGGGGAAAAAAGAGAGATGGAGATACTTAGAGCGGTATGTTCTGTCTTACTGACGGTCTTATTGGCTATTAAGGTTAAAGTCTCGCCTCCATCTTTGTCATGTTCTCTTCAGCTCCCCCCCAGCTGCTCTTTTTTCCTGCAAGTCTTCCCCTTTTCTTCTCCTGCTCATTAATCAGATCCCTCCGTCACATTTTTATAAGCAGCCAGCACTTTATTTACTCAATGCATTCACATAATGAATGGAGCAATCACACTGCAATCATGTGCAAGCAGCCGCGCATATTGTTTGACAAGAAGCTGCGTGCATGTGCTTGTTCTGCCGTCCAGATACGACAGTGTCATTGCTGTCAAACCCCGATTCTGTCATTTCGGATGCTGACAGGGTTTTTGTGAGGGAGTTGCAGGAGTTTCTGAAATGACATTTTTAATTTTTTTGAGATGTATTTCAGATTGTGAGAAGCCAGTTAATTTCCAAAAGAACCCAGAGGATATTAGAGTTTGACGAACGGGTCACAGTGCAGAATTGTGATGTTTTTTTTCCTCTAACTTGTTTCACACATTAATTGTATTTGAGGATGGATTTCAGCTGCTTATCTCCGCAGTAAACTAGAAGAAAACTGTTTATGCCTCCGCAGCTCTCCTTATACGAAAACATATAACAACAGCTTTAACAAACCCGGAGGGAATAATGTTTTTAGGTCACAAGTGCTCTGACTTAGTTATGGAAAGTCGTGGAAACGTTAAAAAAAAATCCCAAAACTATGAGGTTTTAACCCACAGTGTTGTAGTGATGTTAGTTTGGGGGGTTAATTTGACTCGGCAGGTAGACCAGTGGTTGTTCATATGTGTTATAATGATAAGAAGTCAGAGAAAAGTCCCAGCAGGATTTCATCAGGTCCTTGTTGAGCTTCTACATCTGAAATATATCCAATATATCTAAAATATGTTTAAATAACCTTTAAGAAACTACTGACTACTGACTTGTAAGTTACATCCAGTTGATTATTTGTGGTTAACTGCTAAGTGCATTTTTGCAGAAACTGTGTTTTAACAGTGAGCTTTTGTAGGCATTTTTCCCAGGAGACTTTTCAGAGCTTCTGAATTTGATTTGGATTTGTGTGCTTTTGTTTCCAAATAAACTTTGTTGCTTAATTTACTCACAATTGTTGCATACAATCAGAGCAGGATTAAAAATGGGAACATTGTCTTTCTGCGCCAAAGAAAAAAAAGGAAAGCAACAGAAAAAGTGTTGCAAAAATGATATCAAGCACGGTTGAGATTAAGAGTTTGATTTTAGTGGTCTTACAGTAAAAACTGAAATAATAGTGAGTGAAATAATGGTCACTGTCAACAGCAGCTGCTCCCAACAGGTGAGCACAGAAGCTGCTTTAAGGTGCTTTCCAGATGCAGTAATCTATCATTTAAGTACTGAAATAAAATGTTTACGCACCGGCTTACTCGGTGCACAAGGACTTTTAAGTGCAGTTGCTCGACGCATTAAAGTGACAAGCTTGTGCTCATAAGTTGTTGGTAATATGTCGGACCAACTGGGAACCAGTGCGGGCAGAGAAAGCACTTAGACACATCATCGCAAAATGCACCACTGGAGTTTGTTGGCAGACAGTAGATGTACTCAGAAAGTACCGCTGGGCACATTTTACATCGTGAAACTTCTCCAGCATCGCTGCCACAGTCTGACTGTGGAGCCTAATGTACTGGATGGAATTTGTTAAAAAATTTAATTTACTGTGTGTGCGTACGTGTGTGTGTGTGGTATTGCAAAATTAAATCCGTCTGCCTCTGCTAACTGAGTTTCAGTGCAGAGCAAAATCTGATAGATGGAATTTGCATAAAATTAAATGTCAAAATGGTTGTGTCACAGAGCGAGAGAGTGAGACTTCAGCTCTTCAAGTGCCACCAACAGCGTCTGTCCAGATGTATGGACGGAAATTAGCATGAAATTGAATGTGTGCGTGTGTTGCAGTCATGCATACATTATCTTTTTTTCCATCCAGTGTCCAGAGTTTTGCTTGAAATGCAAACGTATTGAATTTTTACAAAACTCTAAATTAAATGAATGAAATGTGTGTTTTCCAGTCCAGTGCCATGCAGACTGCCTGTCATGCTCAGGGTCTCCCGACCATTGTGAGAGCTGCAGGGACCCGAAGGCCTTCCTCCACCTTGGACGCTGTCTGTTCGTCTGTCCAGCTGGATACTACGCTGAAGGACGAGTGTGTGCAGGTAGGACGGTCCCCTCCTCTTGTTACCATCTCACTTTGACATTGCAGACAAATGCTCTTTGCACATACATCACCACACTGTTACAATACACCAGTGCAGGGATGCTCACAGTATCTAATTAATACATGTTTTGTCTTCTGTTGTTTGATTTTACTCGGTAAAGTAATGATTTAACTATCAACATTTTAGCTTTGCTCTGCACCGTCTACACCAGTCAGCTTAATCTGCTTCCCTCAAGGTGGAGATTTTACCTCTCTAGAAACAGATTTATGAGGTCTTTTATTCCGTCAGCTATTTGTTTTTTAGATAAAATGGGGTTTGGCCTGTGGTTAGCGGTGCTCCCTCCTTTTTTCTTCCCTCTGTCTTCTGCTGGTTTCTCTGATGGTTTTTTGTCAAATGACAACAGAGGCGCCAAACTGTGTAGTCCACATAAAATTATCTTCTAATGACTGCTGTTTGCAAGCAGGACATTAAAGCTTTATTCTATCACAATACTTGTATTAGTACCTGCACTTCCTGACCAGGGTTCTTAAAAGGAATTAAATTAATTAATCTAAAATAAGGCCTTAATTAGTATTAAAATGTCTTGCTTCAATCTGTCAAAACTCAAAAATGCAAAGACATCGGGAGGAAGATATGATAAAAACTTTCTTATATTGCATCGTGAAATCTGAAAGTATTTTTTGTATTTTTAAAATAATTTTAAATTTAACAACACGCCAGATCAGGTTAGAGGAACCAGCAGCACTCACATACATTACCGCATCCAATCAAATGATTGATGAAGAAGCTTTTTTTCAAGACAAACCAAATGGATACTTTAATAACATGTTCACTGTTTTACATTTGTTTGACTTTAGAAAGTTTTTTTTTTTTTTTTTTTAATTGGATTATCTAACATTTGAACTCGGCCAAAAAATGATATATGTTAAAGTAAATAATTCAGGAAAAAAAAGTCCCTTATTGATGTCAGTTCATTTTTGTTTGATTGCTTCTTTTTTTCCTTGTTTTGTAAAATTGGTGTAAAATTTTACTTAGAAGGACATTAAAGAGTCTAAAAGTCTTAAATCTAACTTGGAACAGAAAGTTGCAGTTGTATAAAATCCAGATTTGAGCAGCATCTTTCCCTGCAGAGAATTATTTATAGAACATCGTAAAGGGGATCTAGATTGAAGATAACCTTTAAGTTATCGGCCGCTGAAAGCAGAATAAACCTTTGGCTCCACGTCCAACAGGAAATATTAACAGTCAAAGCATTAAAATGTAGGACTGCAACAGTGTCTGTGTGTAAGTGTGTGTGTGTGTGTGTGACTCGGAGTTTATATTTTCCTCTTCATCCTTTATTCATGTATGGTGTCTGAGCGTGATCGTGATCACGTTCGCCCAGCTCCAAACCAGCCGTAGCACCTTGACCGAGCATTGACCCGCGACTGGCGTAATCTCCTTAGCATTTTACTGCATTGAATTCCTACCATCCCATTGACCTGTTCTCCTGGAGAGCCAGACATTTACTGCCCACAGCTATTCATGAAGCTGTAAACACCAAACGCCCCATCGCCGTAAAGCTATCAGGCACAGATAAAGGTATTCACTCTGAAGCCTCGCTGCTAATGCTAGCAGCTGAATCTCAAACAGCCTTTCCACACTTCAGAAATATAAAGAGGCGCTTTGGTCCTGAATGTAGGAATGTGTTTGTATGCTATTATAACTTTTTTCAAATCGAAAACTGCTCACTGAGAATAAAAAAACATGTTTGAACAGACAGTAGCAGCACTATATGACACAGAAGTTACCAAACATATGACTCAGACTTACATTCAATCAAATATAGCAGTCAAACATCAGCAATACGAAATATTTCTGCTTGTTTTTCTGTAATATGTTTATTTGGTCTCTTAGACATGAATGTTAAATTAGGATTATTATGATTATGTTTGTTAATTATTTATTATTATTATTATTATTTTTTATTTTTATTTTTTGTTTTTAATTAGGAAGGTGGGCATATATATATATATATACAGATTTGAACAGAAGAAAAAACAATTCACATCCCATGAGTGCTTTTACATAGACATGAATCACCTGTTTATGTGGCTTATTGTTCCTATGATCATATTTTTAGATGTGATGTTTACATGAGCATAAAGAAAAAGGGCTCTTTTATTTTTCTGCATACAGAAAAAAATATTAGAAATCTGCTTTCTGATCACCTGTGATGTTAAAGAAACAAACTGGCAATGGGAGATGAGCACAACAGGAAATATTAACACCGCTTTAATATTACACACACTCGTATCTCTGTACGAACAAAATGCACTTCTCAAAATCAATCTTGAAAAAATAATATACATTAGTATTATTTTCTGCATTCATAGAGCTGATTTTAACCAACCAAAACCCACAAAAAAAGATTTTTTTTTCAATATACTCCAGGTAGTTTTTTCTTTTTTTGGAATATGTCACTGACTAGCAGCAGCATTGATTGTGACAGTGCAACTAGTGGAAATAACTTGTATTTTCTCCAAATGCCAAACATGGTTAAAAAACCAAAAACAAACAAAAAAAAAACAAAACATATATATCCCAGCAGTGCTCCTAAAGAACGGCCCTGCTCCAAAAATAGAAAACTCCATGTGTGGCGGCAGTTGTTTTAATTGTGGCGGGTCGCCACAAATGAAGGATTATGTGGGACATCCTGCGCATTAACGTCACAACAGTAGCTCAAGTCGACATTACGTTTTCTGAGAAGCAGCTGCAGAGATCAGCAGAGATGAACAGTCCTGAAAAAGGATGACGAAAGCTTTTAAAGAAGCTTTTATCGGTTACAATGGTCATTAAAACGGCTTGAAGTGTCGTCTTGTGTGTTTTGACTCTTGAGTTCCACTTAACAGACAATTTGGATGATTTTGCAAAAAAAACGTCATTGCTTTAATGTCAGTGTTTTCGAACATTTAATGTAAATAAACTAATGTAGTTTTAATTTTTAGATTCTTATGATACTAAAAACATTTGCAGATCTTTCATTTCATTAATATTAAATTATAGTGAAGGATGAACAACCTGATGTAACAAATTTTTATGGATTATTTTAGAAAATCCAGATTCTGATTTGTGCATTTAATTGAAATTCTGCTTCACATAGTTAATAGTTTTTGGGGGTTTTTTTGGATACAGCATTGCATTGAAAGCAGAGTTATTAGTTGTGATTGTGGGTGCAGAAAACCAGCAGTAGTCCAGTTTCCCTCTGCTAATCCCACACAGCCTAATTTCTGTATTTTTTACTTTTTGCATGTGGGTGACAGAAAATAAAGCTGTGAGCCCAAACTCGCATTGTTGATAAGATTGTCTCTTTTCTCGTCCCTTTTTCTCCGCCTCCTTTTCCCCAAAACTTCTTTTCATCTTCTTGACATCTTTCTCCTTTCGCCTCTGAGTCCGTCGATCTCACAACTTCTTTTTATAATCTTTTTTTTGTCCTTCGAATCTCCATTGTCATCATCATCCTGATCCTGATCGTTCTTCCCTCTGTCTTCACATCTCCTCTTCCTCTCCTCTCCTCCTGCTATCTCTGTGTGAGTGGGAGTGTGAGAGGTTTAAAGGGGATTTAGTTGCTTTTTATTCTGTAATCTTGAGATTTCTCATTAAAGAACATTTGAAGTCTGCTCATTGCGGTCTCTCTCCCGCTCCATATGCACCGGTTTCATTATTTTGTTTATGGAAATATCTGTAAGTAGATTACGTTGCACCCAACAGCATCTAGCTGCCAAAGTGAACAATCTTTAAGAGTATATAGGGTGTGTTTAATCTGAATATTTGGATGATACAGTGCATTTGTTATTTTGCTATGAAGTATACAGCAATTCATCTTAAAGGGTGTATTCCTGTTTTTAATATTCGCAACTTTCTTTGCTGCCCTTACGTTTTAAAATGATGTCTTCAGTCTTAAATGTTGCAGGTTACTCTGTTGTTGTTGTTTTTTAATCAATAAAAACTTGACTTACTCTTGTTTTGTTGCTAACAGCACTTTGGGCCACACATGTAGGTGCAGACAAAGTGAATGTAATCCAGTTTTAAATGGAAAAAAGTGATAGTTCAGGGTTTTTGAAGAGGGGCTGAGTCAGACATGTACGTACAGTCAGTGTATTACACAGAGAAGCTGGTTTGTAGAAACAGACGGGCGTGCACCGCGCAGCTCGAACCTGCTCTCATTCAGGACTCATCAAACAGCGCTGCTCGGTCAATGCTTTCAGTGTCGAGTTTGACTCCAAAAACCACCTTCTGTGCTCATATGCAACGTGCACAAATGCGTCAGATGATAACGTGGTCAGACAGAACCGATGACGTGCTCCTGAAACGTGGATGTGTGTGTTTTTTAACCAACCACCCCTGACTTTGGTGCCTAATCCGAACCATCTTGACAGTCTGCGCTGTTATGTGAACATTGGGGCCATGCGGCTTCATCCCATCATGCCTGGATTTGTTGATATCGAGGTAACCGCATCCCGGAGCGTAAACACCTGAAGCACAAGGATGCATAAAATGTCATTGGTTGACGCTGACTGAGCGGCGCTATTTGACTCAGCATAACCATGCTGTAAAGAGAGGTTGATATCAAAAGGTATTTCAGACACTGTTGAAAACACCTACCTGAAAAATACAGTTTCTGTGTAGGTGGACGCTGGATTGAAAGTGTTTTCGATGTGAAGTTTCGTTTTAGTCAGATCACATTACAGCTGCTAAAGGAACTTTCTGACCCAAACAGCTGTGTGACAGCGACGGAAAGTGGTAAAAACACTCTAAATACAGAATCTACCTTGACTGATATTGACTTTTTTAGGTTGGCCTTTTGCTATAAATTGAGAATGCACTACCTGCCACCTGCTGCATGTGATACACTGAGTATATATTCAAAATCCCCAACAGTCCCTTTGATGAGCAAAGCGCGGGGCTGGTGATGTGATTTCAGCACCGTGCAGAATCTCCTGCTTCTTTTAGATTTATTTCAAGCAGTAGAGAGAAATTTGTTGATGTTTCAGTCCCGATCTTGTTACACTCTTTTGAGAGTATTTCCACCGTTATGTGTTTGATTCAGATTTTGTTTACATCCCCCCTTTTTTAATATTTTCCTCATCGTGTGTGCAACATTTTCATTGAAATATACCTAATGGATTCCCTCCACAGTCTTAAAACAACCCACAGGTTTGACTGTGACTTTATGGGATTCACCTTTAAAAAATGAATGAACGAATCAAGTTTCTCAGGGTTTTTTTTTTGCCTTCCACTACGAGCAGGTTAAGCTATGACAGGCAGTCCTGTAACCACGAAGGAAGCTCAGATAGGAAGAGAAAATTAATTTTTGAAGTGACTGACAGACTCTTCTTCCCCCCTCTCCTCTCCCTCCGCAGCCTGCCAGTCATCCTGTGCCGCCTGTTCCAGCAGGTGGGACTGCCAGTCGTGTGGCTCCCAGCTGCCCCTGCTGAGCGCTGATAGCGGCGAGTGCCTGGCTTCCTGTCCCCCCGGCTCCTACCGGCACGACAGCACACACTGTCGCAGTGAGTATCGCGGGATGTCAGGTGACTTAATGTGCCCTCTGGGTGCCATTGTGGAGGCCAGAATGGCGTTTTGGCTCAAATTCAAACACTAACAAGGTGCACAAACAGTAACACTCAGGAAGATGAACTTCCAGCAGAAGTTTTGGTTTTGAGGAAGCAAAAGCTCACCGTCAAACGTTTGAATGTTTTCATTTCTCTGGAAGATGAGACTCACTTAGACAAGTATCATTTGTTCCACTTAATTTTAATGTAGAAACAATTAAATATGAATATGTTCTATTCAGGCACATGCAAGGTTATTTAATAGACCTTAGAACTTATACAAAGGAAATATACTTTCCATTTATGACTTTATTTCCCCAACAATAGATTTATTGATTTTAGAAACAATAAACAGAAACATACTCACACACACACACACACACACACACACACACACACACACCAGTATGTTTTTTATATGTATATGAAAATACACAAAAAGTAATCATGACACCTGAACTAAATCTCAGTACAAAAGCCAAAGATTTTACACACATGTAATCCACCCCCACCCCAAAAAAGTAATAAAATAAAATAAATGAATGAAATAAAATAAAATAAATAAAAAATGATAGGTTTATGGTCTGTCCCCTCTTGATAACATTCATGAATAATTAATCTATTGACACAAGTTGAATAATATTATTAGAGGTCACTAATTGCATCACTTTTTTTTATATATATATATGTGTCATTAATATATTTAATAAATAAAAAATATAAAAATATATAAAATTAATTAATAAATAAATAAGGCAAACTGAACATGGCAAAAAGTGCTCTAATATAATTTAATGTGATTAGGATAATTCTAAATATATATTTTCCCCTAGCTTCTTCCTTTTTTCCTTCAGACATTTTTCCCTTATTTTAAACTTTAAATTTTTTTTATTTATTTTCTTTTTTTTCAAAATTTCTTGTGCTAGTGGAACGTTTCTTACCAAGTTATTCATTGACTTTTTCCCCATGTTTTTGAAAGAAATCACACTAATTTTCTCACGATTCAAAGGTTTAAATGCTTGTGAAAGACGTCTGAAAGCAGCACACAAAAAGTGATGCCGGTCCAGGTTTCTAAGGGTTAAAAGGAGTCAATTAGCCAAAAGCCTCCACTGTGGCACCAAACAGAGAAAAAACTGGCTCATGTGAATGACGACAGATGGACAAGTTTGTTTTTGCCGTTTCACCTCCTCTCATGCTTGCCCTCTTTTGTCTCTCCTACTTTCCTTTTCTCTCTATTTATCCCTACTTTGAGTCTCCAAATGTTTTTATCCCCTCTGCTTCTCTTGTCTCATCCAATACTTTGCAAAAACATTAGCAGAGACTCAGGTCCTGAAATCAGAATGAGAACCCTAATATCTCCCTGAGTCGACTGGCTTCAGATCAAACTCTTGGCAGTCGGGGAGAAAGTGCATCCACAGTTCAGCAAACAGGCAGTTTAACAGCGGGACTCCACAGTTGGTGCATGACTGGGTGCCTCAGATAAACTCTGTGTGACTTGATTCCAGCGGATTGGTTCAGGATAACTTTGAGTGGATGTTTCCAACTGCATATTTTATGAAGTGACGACGGAGAGCGCTCTCTCTGGGGTCCAAGTTTGATTGCGTCAGTTTTGTAACTTGTGCTGGGAAGTCCTTTTCATCGCGTGCTTGTTGAACGCTGCTCAATCTCCCCGGCAGAACTGTTTCGGAAAAGTTCTGCTGTCTTTTAAAGCGGGTGCAGGGAGTGCTTGGAATTTCTGTCTCTCGCTTTTTTATTTAACATTTTTGCCAATATTTGTCCCTCTCTTTCCTGTTACCCTCTTGGTGTCTGCGCACATTATAAAAAACCAATTAGCACTTGAAAACTGATTTGGAATTGAAAATTAAATGGAGGGACTTGTAAATCCCAGAGTCTTAATTTGGCTTAAGTTTTCTGTTTTGTTGGTATTTCAATCATCTGAAGCTGAGTGTGTTTTAATATCATCGCTGCCACATGAAGCTGCACTCTCTGCCTCCTGTCAATCACTCGACACCCAGAGGACAAAAACACAAAGTCTCTGCCAGGAACTCCCTTTCAAAAACAAAGGCTGTATTGTCAAATCCACCTTATTTATTTAGAGTGTCTTGGGTCCCTGAGACAGCAGCTAATTTCAAGCTATGTTCGAGGCACAACTGGCACATTTTAAAAATGATGAAAACAGAGTGAAGGGTAAAAAATCAGGGGGTGCAGGGATGGCACAGGAGCAAAACATTCACCCACCACTGCAGAGAGCTAGATTTATTCTCAGTAGCAAAACCTCTGACTCAATTTGTGAGTGGGAAGCTGTTGAGGGATCACACTATTGTCAATACAGGAGCAAGTCCTGCTTATTGGTCAGTCGACTACGTGTAGGCAGATGAGATCTTCCTGGGGATTTCTGCACTGAAAAACCTGATTAATCTCCTTTCTCTTTGATGAAAAGGACTGAATGTCAAAGACAGAAATGAGTCCTGAAACACAAAAATGAGTTTCAGCAATCCCAGTTACCTTGTCTCAAAGTCAGTGGGTTTTGTAAATGGGTTTTTGGTAAGAGGCTTAAAAAAAGGTCTGTGCTTATGGAGTCAGACAAGGCCAAAAGGTTTGTTAATTTGAAAAAAAAAAAACTGATTGAAAAAATACATTTTGAAACTGAAAGCTCAAGGCTTGATCTTGAAGTGTATAAAAAATCAAAAACATTTTAAAATAAAAGTAAGTGTATTAAAATGTAAATTTAAATGTAATTTTGATTTAATTCTGTTCTTCTTTTGAATAAATTCTTTATTTTTAAATGAATTCTTTATTTTTAATTTCCACTTATTTAATACATGTGGTCATATTTCTTCAGTTGCAGATTTTATGTTTTAAGATTTAGATCTTTTTTTTTAATGTTGTTTGTTAATGTTGATTTTTTTTATAATTCAAGATCAAAACTTTACCTTTAAGTTTCTTTTTTTTCCAAAATAAACCAACCTTTTGGCCTTGATCTGGCCCGACCCTGGTTTGGGCTCATACTCTGCACTCTGATTCTGGCATTAGACTATGTGCTCTGATGGTGAACAAAGTGTAAATGTGATTTTAAAGAGTGTTTCCTGCATTTAAGCACTTTGTTTATCACGCTGTTTGATGGCATCAGATGTGCTCAGACAGAACCGTTGACATTGTTATTATAAAACAGCAGACGGCACCAGGTATGTACATATGCAACGCGCACGGGCAGCGTCACTTGAGAACACAGCCAGCCACGGGATCGGGAGGTGAATGGGTCAGCTGACTTTTATACTCGAGTCTTTTTTTTGCCAAATACTAACCATCATGACGGCGGCGTTGGTTGCCTTGTGCTGTTGTGTGAACGTAAGGACCGTGCTGTGTTATTCCACCATGTGCATTTGTTGATATTACGGTAACGGCATAAACAGCTGATGCAGATGGATACCTAAAACGTCATAAGTTGACATAGTTTGGAAGAGAACATGTTGGAATTGATGACACTTATCTTAGTTTCTGTAGTAATACACAGTGCTAATGCAGTATAAATATACAACAATGGCCGTCTGCATTGACTGTTACTCAGCCAATCCACCCCAAAGTTCTCCCAGCACTCTGAAGCACGGACCAATAAATAAAACCAGCAGCTCAGTGAGCTAAACCCCTGTGGGCACGCTAATGTACTCTGAACAGTTTAGCCAAGTGCCTCCATCGAGTGGGGAAGACCTGCTGTGACTCCTGGGGTTGACGGGTGGGAATAAAAAGAGAGAGAGGTGGGGGGTGGGCGAGAGTGCAGAGAGTAACCACAGTGTGATTACTGTCCAGTTCTGCAGCTCAATTTCACACCTTAATGAATATTGTCAGGAGGATTGGAATTTCAGACCTCCTCAGTGCACCGGCTCCTTGGACGGCCTCAAAAAGGATACAGAATACGATACACAGCAGCAGCCGCCGCAGAAAGCCGGCTTTGTTTTAACTCGCCTGCATCCATCCAGCTTAATGTACTGTATACACTGCTAGCTTGTGTACAAACCCATTGTGGAAATCCCACCTCATGCATTTGCGCTGCCTCTGCCCCGCTTTGGTGCCATATACGCTGGCAGGATCCATTGTGGAATTCCCCTGTCATGCATTAATCTTACATCTCTCCTGCATTAATACTGCAGATACTTCATTCTGAAATGTTGCACAGTAAATGCACATTAAGACGGTGGCAGCTGTTGTGCAAAAAGTCCCCCGTCATGCGGTCACAGTGCATCTATCCTGCTCTGCTGAGCCAAATTCACAACACGGATCCCTTGTGTGCCTCAGCTAACTAGTCAGCAGACCATTTCTTTTAACCTCCAACTGGCTATAATGAGAGCACAGCCACATTTGGTTTTTTCCCATCAGTTTCTCCCGAGGATGGAAAAAAAAGGAGCAGCAGTGGAAAGTGGGACTCACAGTCACTGTGACTGTAAATCAGAAGGTGCTTAGGTCGAGGCTATTAGTGCGGATTTAGCCTGAGTGAACTCCTATTCCAGTGCTTGTTTATGGGAGAAAAAAAAGAAGAAAGAAATGAGCAAAGAGGTGAAGGGAGGTAGAGATGAGAGCTGACAGCAGTTATTAGTGTTTTAGGTGTTTGGAAGGTGCTGGAGACAATTACAACGGATTGTAGCATTTCTTGGCAGAGGACCAGGACCACCCAGAGCCCGGCGCGTCCCCGGGGGCCTCTGTGGGTTTTCAGTTAATGCCGCCGGCTCATGACTGAAGGCTTTACTGCGTCTGCTTGTGCATGTATTCAAAGCCAGCTTGTTAATAATTATGGGAGGCGTTGTGCTGAAGATATTATTCTCTTTTCTTTCCTCCCCTCTGCTTTTTTTTCTGTCCTCTTTAACCCACTTCTCCCTCAGTTTTTCCTCCGGTCTCTAATGGCCCTGTGAGATAGACACAGTTAGCTTGTTGCACAAACTGTGCAGCTCTAGACTGGATGTTTGAGTAAGTCAGGAAGGGATGCAGAAAAAAAATGGAAGGGGAAGAAACTATAGGGCCTGTTTTACTGTTTTACTGTAGAATAACCACCTGTAACTCGGGATGGGTACCAAAACCTTCAATGAAATGGGCGACTGGTGCCGAATCGTTAAAGACTGGAGTATTGATGAGCTCTGATGTTTTTACGTTTCTACTGTTGATGTTAAAGAAATGAAGGACATATTTTTTCTCATTTGTTTAGATTATTTAAATGACGTTATCTTTTACAGTTTTTATCTCACCAACTCTGTCTCTAATTTGCAACAAGATTAAGAAATTTGTCTATTATGCATTTTCTCTCTTCAATCTTCAACTGGAGTCTGGCAGTCTACTACGTGCTTAAGCGGCTGGCACCGTTCCCGCAGATCCTTAAAAGTTTTTAAAAGGCATTTAATTTTGTTAATGTAAAAATAAGGTCTTAATTGGTATTGCAGAGTCTTAAATCAATCTTTCAAAAGTCTTTTAAATGCCAAGACATTCGGAGAAAGCTTTTATGAATAATGTTTTTCCTGACATTGCATCATGATATCTCAAAATAACTGGTAATATCTATTTTTGAAAATATTTTTTTTTCATTTAATGTCAGGCGGATCAGGATAGAGGAACCAACAGCACTCATGTAGATTTGCCACATCTAATTTTATGAAAAATGAACTAACTTTTTCAAGGCAAACCAAACGGATACTTTTATCACATAATATGCTCATTGTTGTAAACGTGTTCCACTCTAGAGTTTTACATTCTTCAGCATTTGAAGTAGATCACCTAGAGTTTTAACTTGACCAAAAAAGCTGTGTTTTATGTTGCCGTAACCATTTAGGCGAAATTGTCCCTATTAATTAATTAATGTCAGTTATGTTTTTTCTTTTATTTAATTAATTTTACTTTTATTAGCAATAAAAAGTCTTAAATATAATTCAATATATATTCAGTATTATTGAAACATTTTGCAAAAGTGCATCATATTTAACCGCCAAGCTCGTAGTTCATCTCCCGTTTCCCCACCCACCTCAGGTATGTTAGAGTCAGTAATGGTTATGTGTTCAAAAAATGCGTTCGCAGAATGTTAACTTCTATACTGCTCTTACATATGTAGAAAATAATGCAATGTTATATCTTTTCTTCATTTATTTCCCCTTAAAGAACAGCCCCAAATGAACAGTTAAGAGTATCATTAAAGTACAGGACTGATAAGCAGTATCGGTAAGAGTAGTAGCACCCAGATACCCATCCCTACCTGTAGCCCTATCCTCACAATGCTGTGCGTGTCATTGGTGGAGAAAGTGTAGTTTCGAGTGTGTTCAGACTTGCATTATCATGCACTCTGGGTGATCTGATCACGAGTGGACAGCTCTAAGACTGTCTCTTCACTCCTGGCATTAGAGTGCGTCTCCGCATGCATCCCGAGTGACCACTTGTGATCAGATCTCACTTCTTCGCTCTGTATGCAAATAAAGGTGTGAATCATTTCTGTTTGCAAAGACCAAATCAGAGGGTTACTGCAAACACTGCGTACATGCTGCAGGCCCAGGATAGAAATTATAAAAAGATTAAGTATCTCTGCAGATGCACATCTTAAACTTTAACTCGTGCAGTTAACAGGTCCTCACACCTAAGCATCAAACTACTGTAAAAATAACTCATGAATGTTTTCTGGTCGACCACCTGTAAAGTGATGGTCTGGTTCAGTTTAGGCATCAAAATATATTGCTTAAAGTTAGGTTGTTATGCGTGTCAGAGCCAATTAGTGCTCCATTTCTAAAAAGGAGTCAATCTTCTTCTTCTGCCTGGAGGGTAAATGGCTTTTAAACACAAAAACACACACACATACACATACGCACACACACAGCAAGGCAGCTTGTTACTTGTGGCTTTCGATGTTTACTTGTGTTTAATTGGAAAACGTCTGAATTTAATGGACACAAAGAAGTCACCAGGTAAAATAAATTGACTGGGTGGTCAGTTGGAAAGTTTGTCTCAGACTTTGTGTCGTGTGTGCAGTACTGGAGGAGTGAAACCGTGGCAACACGGGCGAAATCAAAGCAATTTATACTTATTATTATCAGTTCTATTTATTTAAAAATGTTATTATCCGACGTCATAAGTCCCATTACCAGTCCGATAATTATCGTGCATCTATACTCATAACTGTACCGTCTGCCACAGATTGTGACCAACACGTAACACGAACCAAAGTGTATTTTTACTCACAATTTCTGTGCTCATAGCTTCAGTGATCGAGCGAGCAGCTGGCACCTCTTTGTGTTTCTCCCCTTGTAATTTCCTGACTTATACAAACTCCTTTTTCATTCTAAAAGAAGTTAGGAGCAAGAATACTAACTTTTATTAAGCTGATCGGCCTTCTGAGGTAGTTTCTTGCTTTCAGTGCTGAAAAAAAATCTTGATTTTATTCATAAAGTCTCCTACGTATGCAGAGTCTATGAAAAGGCACTATTTTTACCCTGAACATCTCTGAAAATAAACACCGCTGTTGGCTTTGATGCAACGTTTTGACTCATGATGACTCCGCTGCTGTTGTGTCGTAACCTCTCATTCACATTTCACCTGAAAAGAAGAGGAAAAGCTTTTGAGAGAGTCATATTCGATTTATTCTCTGAACTCGAAAACCACTGATGGCTGTTTTTGTTAGGAATGATTATCACAGCACTCGTCGTCTTTGCTCTGTGAAATCTCAAGACAGCCGAGACAGATTTAGTCAATACTAGCTTGATTGTGTCACTTTTTTTTCTGTATCTCTTACCTGAATTTAGTGTTTGACTTTTAGTGTGGCAGCCATCTGTACAGCATATGTTGGTGCTTTTCTAATGTGTCCCTCAGTGCGTGGACCTATTCACTGAGCCATTGTTGAAGATCTCTTCTTCGTCCTGCATGCTTGCTGAGCAAATTATGCAGTTCAGCTTTACCAAGAAAGAGTCATGCTGTTGAGAAGTAGAAAGGAACTGTGTGGTTGCTTGTTATTTTTGTGTAGCTGTATTGTTCTCATAACCATGTCTCTGTGCAGCTGCTCAAATGACATCATTTGATGTCAAATCAGAAAGAATTCAATTTTTGCATAAAAAGCCTCATGTCTTGCTAATTTTAAAGAAAGAATGGGCTGCCCAGTGGCTCAGAGTCTTTGGCATTTTGCTGCATGTCAAAAAAAATAAAGACACATTCAAAGGAACTTGCACCTTATATGCATAAATATGGACTCCATTTTTACTTACATTTTTTTTTTACTGCACTAGGACTAGTCCACATCGCCAAATGCAACCTTGGATTGTCATATGATGGCATTTGATGATGTAGAGTCCCTAAAATTTGGCACAACATCAATCAAAAACTGTATTTTAGCATATCTTTATGTTTCAGGTGACTGCCGTTCCCACTGACAAGCGTGTTGCCTATAAAATCAGAAAGAAAAGTGTTTCCATTGCAGTTTTGTGAAACATGGCTTGAAATACCACCTCGGCCTGATGGAAACCCACCTACATATTTGAAACTGTAGTGCACCATTTTGTCTGATCCCCCACCAACTTGCTTAGCTCTGGGACTTATATATCTCATGATATTGAACCCTGAAAGTGCCTATCTGCCTAACATCAGTCAGTCAAAAGCCAGTGAAATTATTTTAGAGTGTATTATTTTTGGTCTTAAATAGCATTTACTCTCAGTTTGAACCAAATCTAAAAGTTAAACAAAATCTTGTAGCTGATTGACAGGGAATGAGTCAGTGGCAGAAAAATCATTCTCATACAGTCACTCCAGTAACAGAACTCCCTTTTTATTTATTAATGTCACTTATTTATTTATTTCACTTCTTTTTCCTCTTTGCAAAGCCGCTGTCTGCTCGCTCGGTTTAATTGCTGTATCTCTCATCCCATCTCATTTTTATCACTCAAGGTTCGGGGGGGCCGTGAACCGCGGCAGCGCAGTAATAATCGCGTGCCCCCCGCCCGTCCCAGAGGGACAGAGAGCGAAGATTATCCGCCGCACAGTGTGACTGTGCATTCATCTCAGCCTCCCCTGGTTTATGCAGAGTAGGCTTTAGAGGAGGTTTTTGGCAACTGGCCTGCTAGGATTACAACCGCTGATAACTTAGCACTTCAGGCTGCGCAGAAAAATAAATTGCTTTCCTGCGAGGGGCAAGGTAAAGGACATGTAATCCTCTTGTTGGCCATAACCACTTTTGGAGAGAGGTGGGTGTGTGTGTGTACTGTATGTGTGTGTGTGTGTGTGTGTGTGTATGGAGTGACCCACTCATATAAATTGTGGTCCCATATTTTACAGAATGCCTATAGATGCATGTTTTGCTTTTTTGCTTCATCTGCAAGAATCAAAGTTTGAAAATGTCCAGCGTATATTTTGCTGAGAGGGGCAGTGAGAACATTTTGATCACATGGATCAGGTTTTGTTTAGGGGTTAGGGTTGTTGCAGGTTGTTGTCACAAAAAAACGGGTCTTTTTTAATGAGAGTTTGGGACATTTCAGCTGTGTTTGTAACAATAAAAGCGGGTCTCCTTTTGGACGGGTCCAGTGTTGTTTGTAGTGACACAAGCGGGTCTTTCTTAACAAAAAATTAGGACATATCCAGCTGTGTTTTTAACCAGAGTTCTTGACTTGTTCAGCTGTGTTTGTAGCTAAAACTGGTGTTTTTTTTAAAGTGTGTTGTTTTTTTTAGTGAGAGTTTGGGACACGTCTTTGTATTTATAGCGATAAAAGCAGGCCTGATGTGACTAAAGTTCAGGACACATCCAGCCATGTCTGTAGCAACAGAGGTTTTCCTTTTTAATGAAATTTGGGACACATCCAGCTGTGTTTGTAGCAGTAAAAGTGCATCTGAAGAGTTTTGGACATGTCTAGCCATGTTAATAGCGACAAAAGCAGGTCTGTTTTAAGAAAGGTTGGGAATGTGTTCAGTTGTGCTTGTAACAAGAAAAACATCTTTTTTAATGAAAGGTATTGACATGCATTTGTAACAATAAAAGCTGATCTTTTTAAAGAAAGTTTCACACATGCAGCCGTGTTTCTCGTGACAAAACCGGGTCTGTTTTTGAATGATAGTTGGAAACACGCTTAGCCTTGTTTACAGTGATCAAAATGGTTATTTTAAGCTAAAACATGATGTTTTTGCAACCCAGACCAAGTATTGTTGTGCCTAAACCTAACCAAAGCATGGCCACAATATATAAACTGAAAATTTAAACACAAGCAAATGTAAAGTTTCAGCATATCTGCTATTTATGAAATGTACAAATGTAACACATACTTGCATTGTAGATACACACGATGCTAACATTATTCTGGCGATTCGGTTGGGATAGACTGAGTGAGTTATCCAGCAGGACGGTGAACAGTATCATCTCATTTTGGAGAGAAGGTATCAGGGACCCTCTCTGATCTTCAGCACTCTGAGAAGAAGAAGCAGAAGAGGTCAGCTGTAAAGACGGACATTAAAATTAAACAGATTAAACAAAGGCTTGAGAGAAACAGAGACACTCACACAGAGAAAGAGAGATGACAAGAAATGTGAAACTGGAGAGAGGCCAGAGGGGTAGAGGAGGCGAGAAGAAGGCTGGGACAAAGAGAAAAGAGCATTATGGGAGGAGAGGGAGAAAGATGGGGCACAACTTGAGACGCTACGAGAGAGAAGATAGACGGAGAAATGATGGCAATGAAATAGGAAGTAGCTGAGGAGCACAAAAACTGAAAAGTGGGCCAGGAAACTATTTCACCTGTCAGTCAACCTGTCACATCGGAGGACAGGTTCCAGCATTCACTGGAAACTTTAACCCTTTTCACTGAAAACTGAAGAAAAATCTTTACTCCTCTGTAAGCTTCGGATGTCCTTTGAGTTTGTCATTCGTTTAAATCCTTTGCAGTTGACTTATTGCAACTGACAGGAACAGTTTTAGCCCTCTAACCACAAATCGCGTACACTTTACTGCCATCCATATTTCAGAAGTTAATATAAAAATTTAGATTGATTTCCCCCCCTCCCAGGCAGCCACTAGTTTGCATGCATGTCGGAGCAATATGAAAATTAACTTGCAGAGACATGAAACCTGCCTGAGATAGGTAATCAATCACAGAGAACTTTTGCTGAACTCGCCTTTAATTTTGACCAAGTTACATCTTTGTCGACTGGCTCGCCAGCTGCACGGGGCGAGAACTCTCGGTGGTTTCGAGTTCTTTAGGAAAAGGCAGACGTTTGAGAGTGATGTGTGCAATGATTTTTAGATGCTGACTGTTGAATTTTGGAAGTTAGAGTGTCCCACAGGCACTTGATGTACCAAGAAGTAAAACATTTTTTGCACTTTCTACACTACTCACTTGCTGAATTTGACCATAAATAAAGAAACACATATTCGCTGTAATAGATAACTTGTTAATAAGCCTCTTCCAGCTGATTTTCATGTCACGTCATGTAAAATGAAGCCAGTGGCTGTTTTATAGATAGGATATGATTTGTAGTTGATGGGCTGAAATGTGCAAAACTATCAGTGTGATCATTTAAATCACCTACTGTCAGAGATTTAAATCTTGTGTTGAACGAAAAGACACAATGTGACAAATTTTCTTGTAAAATTACAGTAAACTACTGGCAGCATCCTACTGTTATTTTAGTGTCACCAACAAAAATTACGTCGTCAGAATATTTACGTTAAATTTTATCACAGAATCCTACAGAGGGATGTGAGGTTTACAGTGAACGTTAGCTCCAGAAAGCACCAAGATTTATGGCGTTTTACTGTTTCACTGAGAATTTGGCTGTACTTTTACAGCAGTTTTTACTGTAGCAAATTTTCCCATAAAAATGCGATGAACTACTGTTAGTAGTTTAGTTGCCTGCTTCCTACAGTTATTTTACAGGGTCACTAACGTAAATTACAACAACAGTATATTAAAGTAAAATGTATTATTCTCATTTACAGTAGAATGTGAGGATTACAGTGTAACATTTTCTTCAAAAAGCATCAAGATTTACAGTGTTTTACTATGTTTTTTCAAAAAAATTTGATTTGATACAGTATTCATCAGCTCACTGAAAAAACTGTGTAATACTCTATTTTGCTGCTGGTTGGTGGCAATGTTTCACCCTGAATGTGAAGAGGAAAGAAAAGGGAAAAGACACCAACAAAGAAATTACATTGTTATCTATTGAAAAGTACAGGGTGAAAAACATTATTGACAAAATGTCATTCTATTTTTCACACTTTCTAAATCACATGACACAGAACAGACTATGATCAATACTGCATCGCCTGCATAATACACCACATGTAAGGAGATACAATGCATCTTATAATACAAATCTCCATTTTTGCAGACAGTCTGTTTGCAGCACCGATATTGCCCCTTACTGATGCTGAATACACAGCGGCGATGGGAATGTGTAAAGCTGGATGGAGATGCAGTAACTGTATTCTTTGTGAGAGAAAATGTTACAAAATAAAAAAATAGAAAAGACACACAATCTGTTTGGATGAGATAAACAAAACCCAAATTAAACCGTGTCACAATAAGAAAGCCCATATCTCTCCCTCTGCAACACAACTCTCAAAACTGGTTATTTTTATAGTAGAAAGTGGGTATACATTTTAATCCACATCTGGATCTTAATTTGCATTTCAGTATATAAAGTCTGCAATCAGACTGATTATGATAGCAGCCAGGATTTTCCCAAAGGAAATCAAAACATGAGCATCATGTGTCTCTGGGTTGTTGCTCCCGCCGGTCACAGGGCATTTACATAAACTTGAACCGTTGTTGGTTTCTCCAAGTTTCTCTTCTGGGAGACTTGTGAGTCTTAATTTAAAGGCGGCAGGCGCCAGTTTCTATTCACATACCGTAAAACTTCATTTAATAGCCCAGGCTATTATTTGGTTAAATCATTGACCTCAAAACACTTATATTTGAGACAGGCATCTGCATGGGACAGGCTTTTATTTGCAATTTTCAATTTGCGCAATAACAGGGTTAATGTAAACCCGCCAACAGACAGCCTGTCACTAAAGCAGTCTGTCCTTAAATATACGTAGTTTTGGGCCTTAATAAAATGTCAGTGGGTGAGTTATTAAAAAAAATCACCTGGAAAGTTGTCATGAATGAAATTAGGCGAAGAGAACAAAACAGTTTATTGTACCAGGATGGAAAAATGATTATTTCTGCTGTAAAGTTGGGCCTTTTAACATGGAGGTCCATGGGTTTTATTCTGTTTTGGAGCTAGATTTGCTATGCTATGGTGGGTTTTTTTGAAACGAGATGAAACGCCATCGATCACTCTGAGCTGATGTATCATCTAAATTTGGTACGTCTGCACATGCAGGTTTCGTAAAAGTTCTCAAAATCTCAAATAGGCCACTCATTTAGTCACTCTGAAATATGTTACAAACCAAATTTGATAAAGATTGAGTCAAATTTCTAAGACCTAAGAGTGCACCTGTTGAAAATGTGAAAAAATAAAATTAAAAAATCTGGTAATTTCTCCTCAGAAACAGCTGTTACTCAGGAGTTTGTGAAAAGACGATGTGTCCTTTACAGATACCTTCATGGTGGCACTATTCAACCACCAAAACTTCAACCAACAAAAAATAATCGATTCTTTACACCAAATGTTAACAAAGTGTGTTGAACAGTTTTTAAGTTATTTTACTAAATCAAAAGACAAACAACTTTGTCACAGACAAAAACAAAAAATCTGAGCTGCACAGCAGCAATTTCAGTGACACCGAAGCTCAGCATGCAGGAGAATAAAAATAGCTAAACAACAACGAGGGAAATAAAACGTATTAAATGTGCCTCAGATTACATAACCCTGTCGAGAGTAAAGTGTTTGTGGCAGTGGGAGAAATTGCTCTGTGTGTGTGTGTGTGTGTGTGTGTGTGTGTGTGTGTGTGTGTGTGTGTGTGTGTGTGTGTGTGTGTGTGTGTGTGTGTGTGTGTGTGTGTGATTAAACAGGACAGGTGTGTTGTGTTCCTGGTAATGTGTGTTTTTTAGATGATAAAGAGAAGCCTGCTGAGAGAGTGAGAAAGATATGAATTTTGTTACCTGGAAAATATGTTTTGGAAGAGCAGGGAGGGATCAGGAGATTTATCTGATGCTGCTTTCCAAAAACTTTTTGCGATAACATATTTGGCTAACTTCTTGCGTCCTCTGTTAACTGAGAGAGATTTCATCAGCATTTTTTAAATGGTGCTGATTAAATTAATTACACTCTCCTCGGGTGAGCGTGCCCTCGTCCTGAAGTGTTTTGCTCACTTTTTATGCATTCTGACTTTAACTCACTTCCCTTCCTCAACCTGTCTTTACCTTTGCCTTTCACTAATCTATGTCCTTTCACCTCTTAACCTTTGACCTCATTCACTACCTATTTTCACCTACATGTCTCTGTTCATACCACACTTGTATTCATATAAATGCAAAGGAGAGCGTGCAATATATATTTAATTTGGAGCAGAGTGTTTCACACTTTTAAAGATAAAAACTTCCAGAGAACCAAAGGGATTATCAAAAGTTGCTACTACAAGACCTTGTAGATCTCAGAGACAGTGTAGTTTCATTTATATAGCATATTTAAGTAAATTCAGCTAAAGGTTCGAAAAACTGTCAGGGTTTATGAGTCCGTTGGAGTTCCACAAGGAAGCTTTTTTCAACTATTTCCAGGATAAGTAAGATGTAGCTGTTGAAAATGTTCAAAAACTCATCAGAAACAGCCTGTATGTAGGAGTTTGTGAAAAGACAGTGTGCCCTTCGCAAATACTCTTGTTGTGGTGCTATTAACACCAAAAAAATCATCAGTTTTTCTAGGGCACATGTCCTAACTTTACACCAAATTTTATTAAAATGTGTTGAACAGCTTTAAAGTTCTTCTGCTAAATATAAAAGACACTTTTGAGTCAGACAGCTACAGAGACTCTGGTGAGTTGCACAGCAGAGGGCTCTTAATTACAAGTAAATTCAACATAGGGTTAATGGATGAACTGTCAGAGTTCATGAGTACTTTGGAGTTCCACAAGGAACATTTATGGGCCCTCTTTGTCACCTTTTGCTAATTTTTCGTGGTACACTTCTTGTAAAGTTGACTATTGCCTATTCCCCCATGTTTTCCAAAGTAATCGAACCAATTTGCTCAGTTTTCAAAGGGTTAAGTAGGTAAAAAGTGTTTTATACTGGATGTAACCTTTTATATTTGATACTAGATGCAAATTTGTGTGGAGGACCGGTGTCAGAAATGAATGCAAATCATTTGCATTGCTTACCAAAATGCTAAAAAAAACCAACAGGTTTTTAATCTTTTTGAGCACTTTCTTTGTCATTTTATTCTTTTTTTTTTTTTTATTATTTTAAGGTATTTTTCTTTTATTAGTTTCTTGCTCATTTTAACTGTTTCTTGTTGCTTATAGCCTTCTTTTCATGTTTTTGTATGAAATGAAGCCAACTTGTTCAGGTTTGAAGGATTAAGTGTATTTCCATGCAGCAAAAGTCTCAGAACAACCTTTTTCAGGAATGATAAGTGGATTTTTGAAGCGCTTGCAAACCTTCAACATCTCCGGGTTCTTTAAGAAAGGAACACATTGTTTTGGATGATTTAGGAACATCGAATGGACCCATGAACTCTATTTAGATAACAGGAACAGCTTCTAGGACCATGTAAAAAAAATTTTTTTAAAAAGATCAAAATAAGCATCATATCAATGTTCCGACACAAAATGTTTGTGATGGCGATCCACATGGAACCCTTTTTTGTGTTGCCCATTTTTTACCCTCTAAAAGGGTTCCTTAATGTGCTTTAGACACAAATCAGCAGCAGCTTGTGAATGTTCATCAGAAATCTGGTGTAGGTTGTGAGGTAAACAGTGCTGTCAGCTGTATCAGAGCCAGAGCTGTCGCAGCACTCCTGTGTTTCCCTTATAGATTGTTTTTGTCTCTTTTTCTGTGGCTTCTGGCTTTGGTCTGTGGGCCGCTGGGAAATCATGTGTTGTCATACCAGTTGGTGTTGAAATAGATTTTTTCGAGCCTCTGTGTGATCACCTACACACACACAAACTCACACACACAGACAGATGAGTGTACAGGCGTATGCAAAGAAATACAATACAAATACACCAAAAAAGATCTGTTTACTGAAATAATTAGACTGAGTTTGTGTGCTTTCTTACTTTATTGTGTCTTTATTTCTTTTATTCTAGCTCTCTTTCTCTCTCTCTCTCTCACACACACACACACACACACACACACACACCACATACTGCACATAAACACACTCACACAGCAGGCACGCTGTTAAACTTTTACACTGACTCCCCACATAGCTCACCTCAGCTCAGCCTCCTGCTCAAACAGTTTGTCTTCACTCTTGTCAGTGTTGTTCAAGCTGTTTTTACCGGGGCTCATAAAATACCTGTGGTAATGGCAGCTGTGGAGACCACACACACACACACACACACACACACAAACACACAGATTGTAATTTACGTGCTGTACAATCCCGATGACCTCTTTTATTATTTTACAACCTTAAAAAGTTTCCGTGATGTGCAAAGTGTAATAGGATGTAAAGATGTCGAGCTTTTTTCAAACCTTTCAGGCAGAGGTTAGAACTGGGCCTGATATTCAATAATCCATCACTAAGTTGTTTTCTTTCGTGGTCGACAAAGTGACGTTGTTGTTGTGTTGTAACGGAGCTCTAAGTGCAGTTGATTTGGAAAGCTTCTCACACTACAGTATGATGACTTCCACACTGTAGGGAAAACGATGAAAATGGCTGCTCGCAGCAAAGGAAGAAACATCTATAAGTCCCAAACACCCCTAAGTTTAGACTTCGACTCCTCCCTGCAGCTCCTTTTACCAACCAACAAAGAAAATGTATATAATTACCCATTTATTTTCTATATACTTTATTCATCTTTAACTTATTTATTTATTTAAATGTATTTATTTACCAAGTTCAGTCTCGTAGAGCCAGGAGGAGTATTTCCTCAGAGCGTGTCCTCCTGTGGTGAGTCCTCTGCTGAATGTCAGGTGATCAGTTTCAGCAGGAGAGCAGGTGCTGTTGTGTTCTTTAGCACGTTTGCATCCTCACCACTGTTGCTAGTTTCATGTTGTGTGTGTCTAAAAAAGCAGATATTTTTGCCTGTTTTTCCGACGCTTGGGATCGATGTCTCTCCATTAAAGATTTACTCGTTGGCTTTCAGACTGTCGGTCTTTGTTCGGTTACGTGTCGCTCGCAAAAGCAGCGGTGCTTTGCAATACGTTTAATGTAATACGTGTAGAATCTCTGCTCTGCTCTACTCTCTGTCTGTAAGTGTGTGCGCACGTGTGTGTGTGTGTGTGTGTGTGTGTGTGTGTGTGTGTGCGTGTGTGTGTGTGTGAGCAGAGAATTGACAGTGACACAGTAGGGTGTGAAGTTAAATAATACAAGCATATTTAGTTTATTTAATAAAAAGAAAACACGGTCTAGACCTACTCTCTTTGTAAACTGGCCTAAGATGACGTCTGTTTTGATTTGGCGCTTTATTTAAAACAAACTAAAATTGATTTGACTATTCAGGGGGTCGTCAGGTCTTGGGGGGGGGGGCACTGGCCGTCTGTAATATAAGGTTTAAGTAACGTGTAGTAAGTGGGCTAAAACACAACAAAAACCGCTTGGAAAACTCAAGACCAGGTGCTGGGGCGACTCTCGTGTCTACCTTAAGTTCTCCTCCATATTTGCCGTAGATTGAAGGAAAGATATGTACCAGCTGCGATTGGTGACATGACATGCGCATTGCTGTTTTCCAAAACTTGACCTTTATTTGTCTCCTGGTGCAACTGTTGCAAAGAGCAGTATCAGTGTGTGTTGAACTGATTAGAGTCTGGGACTGGCCAGTAATCAGGCCTTTCTGGTGGCGCCTGGTCCCGATGCTCCTAGACTCTAAATCTGGGCTCTGCAACGCCCTAACAGGCACCCTCCCCATGGTGATGTATCAGCTCCGAGTTCATCTTTGGTTCCCTTTTTCCTTATTTTGTGCATTTTACAGCATTGCCACACTGCACTGGAAACACATACAGTGACAAACACCCCACTCCTCAGGTTCTGTTTATTATGATTGCAGATTCATTCAACATTTTGGCAGGATCGAAATGTCTTAAATACACTGGTGTAGCACAGAGTAAGTTTGCAGCCGTTATCTCTTTCCTCATGTACGCTGTTTTTTGATAGTGTTGCGACCACGTGATGTGCGTATAACTTCCCTCCCTAACCTTGTCTCCCATATTTGTCCTGGCGCAAGAGCCGGGTTATTACACTTATGAACGTTTGCCATCACGGCGTCGCTCTCACTTTTGTGCTTCTACATAGAGAACAATGGATTCAAGGGCACAAACAATGCAACATATGTACTGGCCTTCAGATGATTTTACTCCAGACATTAAAGTTTCTCTCTTCTTTCCACCAGGCTGTCATGAGTCCTGCTCAGAGTGCCGGGGGCCGGGTCAGCAGGACTGTGCGTCGTGTTCGGACCAGGCTGCTTTGCTCAAAGACGGGGAATGTGTTTCTGACTGTGGAGTCGGTTTCTACACTCAAGAAGGCGTCTGCTACGGTAAGTTAACACTTATTTTCCATACTGCTGTGTAGAAAAACAGCTGCAGTGTCTCTGATGCTTATAAGGCTGCAGCAGGTTTTTGCTTTTGGGATTTGGATTTTAGGAATAAGATGAAATTACTCAACTGTTCCCCTCAGGCACTGGTTCTTAACCGGAGCTGGTCCCCAAGCAGGGATGAGGATGGAAATCGGTTCTATTTAGGACCCTGTTCTGTTTTTTTTCAAAACCCAAAAATCAATCACATTTGAGCTTATTGAAACTGATTTTGTGTCTTGTGGGTCGCACAACTAAACATTACATCTTGAGTCGAGTCACTGCATTTTAATCAAATCACTGGTCCACGCACATACAAAACCAGCACGTTGCCATGACGATACATCAATGTGGACTTAAAATAACGTTTTATTCAGGCAGATGTGTTGGTCTCCACTAAATAGTTAGGAAAAATCAAAATCCCCCTCCCCCTGGAAATTTGTAAGAGTGGACGCGACATCAGACTGAGGATGGAAATGGAGGGTAATGAGTTAACATTCTGTCTGAAATCAGGGAAAGAAAATGGACATAAACATATTAAATTGACTTAGAAAACAAGACCCTCACTGCTTCTGCATCACATTTGGCTCTATTTTATTCTGCTGCTGTGGGTGCAGTAATTGGTCTGTCTGTTTCTTCTATAATAGAAAGTATGATTGTTAAATGTCTGTGCCAAATGGCACAAGTCTTTACTTTTGATTACCTGAGAACCCTCAAATTGCAGATCTGCCATTAAATGTAATTTTTGCTGCACACAAAAATATCTGAATGTGACTGCATTTTGTCTGCATGTTTGGCTTTTATCCATTAAAGAAAAACAAGGAAAATGGAGCAACAAACAACCAAAGATGCCCTTTGAATTCTAAAACCTTCAAATGTCTGGAAATACGTATGTGGAAAAAATAACGCACCGTTTGCTTTAAACAAGCATTTACAGAGGATACCACATGTCTGACACTTAAAAGTTGGAGAGGTGAGAGCAAACTGCAGTCATCCGTCTGAAAAGTGCTCGCTGCTTGAGGAGGAGTGAAAGATGATATTTAAACAGACAAATTAGATGACACAGAGCGTGCCGAGGCGGTAATCAGAAAACACAGTCTGAGACAATAAGAGGTTTATTGTTAGCGGTCATCTGGAGGTGAGGGTTTGTTTGGGCTTGTTTTTTGTTTTTTGTGTGTTTTTTGAAGCATCCCTGTAGAGCAGCCACTCTATGTGGTGCCAAATGATGAAGTCAGCAGTAGTCAGAGTTAGCAAACAAACATTTTTTTAAAAATACAATAATTAGCAGTTCTCTCTGGCACTAATGAGGATTCAGAGGCCCGTGGAATAAGGAGGTCCTGTATGAATATGGATGGTTTCTATTTTTGAGTGTTAAGATGAAGAGGAGTAAGAATAGGCTTCCCTCGGGGCGATGGTGAACTTAGCAGCACGGAGCTAAGCTCTTTCTTCAGTAAGAGCCACCTGGAGGGGTTGAAGGGGGAGACTCTTCTTAAACTCCAGCTTAAATGGAAGAGTTGAAGCACCCGGTGAGGAGCCCTTTTTCAGAAAATGTCAAAAACCTGGGGAACTTTCTGGAAGAAGGTCAAATCCATTAGAACTTGCCAGTTTGTGCTTTGAGCTGTGGTTGAAAATGTCAACAGCCGGAGAGAGCTGAAGGGTTTTTATCTTCTCACTTTTCCTCCTCGGGGCGTGCTGAGTTAGATTTGATAGCTTTCCCCTTTTTTTGTCCCCTTCAGCATGCCGTAGGAAGACTTCTTCACTGATTTCAGCCTTAATTTAAATGGAGACAAAGATCTGTTTGAGCATGTGTGCATGTCAAAGTGTCATGGTGGTATCAAATTACACACACACACACACACACACACACACACAAAAACACACACACACACACACACACACACACACACACACACACACACACACACACACATGCAACCTAAAATGTGAATAGAGATAAGTTTACTTTAGTTTTCTGGCTCGCGCACTGCAGGCTCCGGTTATCACTTATTTAATGCACCAAAGCGACGTTTCGAGCAACAAAGCTCTTCATCAGACTTCGACTGATACTGCGAGACGCCGTCTTAAATACCTTTGTGAACAGTCATGTGACCAATCACCTGAACAGTATGTTTCAAAATACATGTCAATAATAAATACATACCAATAAATAAATAAATACATAATCATCATCATCGCAGTGCAATGGTCATATATGCATGATATCTTCAGCAGTTTCTAAGTTCTTTTCTTTTCTTTTTCTTTTTTTTCTTGCTGTTGTTTTTTCTTTTTCTTTTTAAGGGATTTTTTCGACTTTTTTACTAATTTCTTGCTAATTTTTGGACCGTGTTTTGTTGAGTTGCTTGTTGCGTTCTCCCCATGTTTTTGAAAGAAGTCAAACCAATTTGCTCTGGTTTCAAGGGTTAACTTTTACATGTTTTATTCCTTGTGTGTAGATGTGTGACTGCCCTCATTTGGTTTTGTTGATGCTGTGATTTAACTTCATCAGCTCTGTGCTGGTTGTCACACCTATATTATTTTTATCTTTCTATTATATTTTTTTTGAAAAGTGCTATACAAATAAACTTTACTTACTTACTTGTTTCAAACTAAAACTTTTTCTAGAGTTTTTATCACTTTTAAAACTACAACTACAGCAGGAAGTGAATATACTTTACAACGATTAGAACTAAAAGTTGGACTAACTTCCGTGGAGGAAACTCGGTGCATCTCTCCGACTCTGGCGAAGAGATTTTGCTTCAGCAGGAAGTGTTTTATCATTCTGACCAGAAGCCATTAACATCTATTTATTTGACAGCCTGCGATTCGTCCTGTGCCTCCTGTTTCCCTGACAACCCCAAGTGCATGAGCTGTCTGCCAGGAGCCGCCTTGCATCATGGGAGATGTATTTCCCAGTGTCCAGCTCAGCATTACCTGGACAACCACAGCAGATGCAGAGGTACGCTGCAACGCAGTAATATCTACTATATACTATAATATAATCTACTTAAATCTTTTAAGTAAACTGTTTCCTCATTTTCATTCTTTCCTCCTCAGTGTGCCACAGCTCCTGCGCTTCCTGTTGGGGTCCCTCAGTGTCCCAGTGTACCTTGTGTCCAGGTGGTCTCCTTCTCCACCAGGGTCAGTGTGTGGAGGCCTGTGGGGAGGGACTCTACTCCCAGGACAGCACCTGCCACAGTAAGAGCTTAAATCTAACTCACAGACCGCTCTGCCTGCATGAGCAGCGCTGTGGAACCTGCTGGGTTAAATATTTCTGTGCCCGTGTTAACAGGTTAGAGCAGCCTAACTGCTGGTGTGAGCGGCGCCGCTCAGGCGCTCCTTGACTGCTGCTAAGCTGCAGAATACCGAGAAAATAGGAGGCTTTCTGATTTTTTTTTTTGTGTGACGCAGGTGGTTGTCAGCAAAAAAAGACATTATTGACGTTATTCCACCTTTCACTACAGTTGCACTGCCTTATGGTGCAGGCACGAAGAAATACAAATGTATCTGTTTTACTCAACCTTCTGTTGTCTTCTCAAAATAAAAGCCCGCTGACAACATTTCCCTTCAATATTTTTATTGTATTTTAACAAGTTCACACACTGTATATTCACAACAGGAACACAGCATGAAATCCTCCCCATTCCCACCAAACCACGAGGCAAATCTGTGATATTTACACGATTTCACTTTGTACATTTCTACCACTGTCAGTCTGCCCTTTGACCTTCATCTCCTCTGCTTTCAGACTGTCACCCCTCCTGTCGCTCCTGCGTGGGACCGTTGGCGTCAGACTGCCTCCGCTGCCTGAAACCAGAGGAAGCCCTCCTGCCGTCGTCCAGTCACCTGCAGCACGGCGTCTGCACAGCCGGATGTCCTGCACACAGCTTCCTGGATCACATGCAGACATGCAGAGGTGAGTAAGGTTTAGCTTCTGTCTTTATTCGGGAGGATCAGTGTCCCTGCTGTTTTTTGATCATGGCCATCAACGTGCCAAGCTAATTGGCAAGCCAGCCATCACTCGCTTTGGGTTTCAAAACAGAACAGGTAATCACTACACATAATGCCATTTGTTCAAGTGAAAGGATGCAAAAAAAAAGAAGGAAAAGTTCTGACAAAACAAAAGGAATCATGCAAATCATGCATTTATTCATGCAAAGGGCTAATTATGCTGAAATAATTAGGCAATAATCAGACAATTCACCTTAAGTTCATGGACAATAGTTGTATGAATGTGAAGTGATTAATTGAATAAAAATATCAAAATGTTTTGAATTGTTAGTTTGAGTTTGAGTTCCCTACCTTTTAAAGGTAAAAGACTTAATTTTAGACTTTCGCAAATTGCAATTAATAGTTGCTTTCACCTTTGGACAGTTTATAGATGAAACAATTAGTTGCTTAATCTGAATATAATTAATAGAGTAATCAATGATAAAAAAAATCTTTTCATTTCAAGTCCATTTATTATGTTTGAAGTGTGTTTGGGAAATCTTACAATAGAAAGACTCCCAGCAATAACACTGCATTATAACAAGATGATCAATATCATTCATTTCACCTGTCAGTGACTGAAATGTTTTTCGGTGTAGAAGCTATAGAGAAGACTGCAAGTGTTATAGCAACATGCAGTAGGTCAAAAACGTAACTGTGATGGTAATTTTGGCACAGTGCTAAAAGTTTGGGCAGAAATTTGGTGCTTGTAGTCTGTTGAATAGATTATCTCTGTTTGGAGAAGGAAGGTGTGCGTGTGTGGAGACACCTGATTAGGTTGTTTGTGAGTGTGAAATTGTGCGTGTAATGGGCTAATTTTTAAGGTGGGTTTCAAGTTTCAAGGGATAGTCTGTCAAGTGAGAATAATTATCACCCACCTACCAACACACACACACACACACACACGAACAGAAACACTCCACTGCAGCTATTACCTCCTTGCCAGAATGCCAGGAGGTATTTTTTGTTTTTTAAAATGAAGCGAGACGACATCGAAAAGGAAGAGGAAGATGAAAAGACTGTAATCAGTTTTCTTTACCTCCCTCGTTCCTCGTCCTGTGAAATTCTTTCCATTTACCATAATCACGGCTGTGCTTTCGTCTTACCTCCCTGCTCAGTCTTTGTACCCACTGACCATACTGCGTTCGGTATTTGGCAGAGAGGAGGGTATTTGTTCTACCTGCTGTGTCTTCCTCCAGCGCAGCCAAGTCATTCGCCAACGCTGGCGTTTTGTTCGGCTCTACTTTCTCCCTCTCAGCTCACTTTTCATCTGCTGGAGCTGCTGTTACCTGAAATGTGATAAAGCCCACGCTGCCAAAGCTGCTGTTTGCACTGAAGTTGAAGTTTTTGGTGTTTACTTGACACAGAGAGACTTTTGAGTAGTTTTGATAATGCGAGATGCTGAACATTGAGGTGATGCTGATATCAGAGAAGAAGAATGTTGCAGTCAGTCTATTCAAAGGCGCTTCTCATCTTTCCTTTTTCTAAGTACTCAGCATTGAAAGCCTTGTTTTCAGTCATGCTGTGGTAATTGTATTGTTGTCCTTCACAAGTAATTGCTAGTTTATGACTCTTGCATCACTATATCCAGCCTGTAAATGACCTTGATGGCTGATTTCTGATGTGGCGCTCCTATCAGCAGCACCGCATTATTTCTCAGTGTCTCATAAAATATAGCTGTTACAAATATAGCTGTGAGGTTTTTGCTTTGCAAGTCAGATTTTACATCTACGCTGTTAAAATAAAGTTGCAAATTGAGAGACCAAAAATTCCCAAGTCAGATCTTGTCCTAAACTTTGAGTTTTGAGTCCTTAACAAGTCAACATGCAGACTGCACAAAAATTTAAAGCTGTTTTAATGTTTTAAACAAATTTTTGTGGATGTACAGAAATAATGAATGCTTTGAAAACAGGGATTTATGACTTTGAAGTTGCCAGTAGCTCCATAAGGCACATCACCTGTTGCAATACTCAGGCATTGTGTTGCGAAATCTGCTGGTCAGGTCTGTCCACCGATGACGTGTTTGCTTATCGTCACTGACAGCAGATATTTGTTCTTGTCAAGCTAGAGTACGTCTCATTTACATTCTGGCGGTTAATGACACATACCCAGGTCTTCATCCTCACGAAGTTTCAGTGTCGGAAAGCGAGTCACTGCTGCTTAATGTGCGCATGTCACACACATAGGCCTACTCACTGACTGAGTCATCTGTGCATTGTGTCATATTTATTATGAATTTGGTCCCAGTAAAGCTCAGGCCATTATCCACTATCCTCTCTCAAATTTTAATGTTGTTCAAATTATATTCAGCTAATAAAATGAGTCTAAAATAAAAATCAGAAAAGAAGTACAGAGAGTTGTTGCTATGGAGACAGAGAAACTGGCATCCAAAATAAACGCACTTGGATAAACGTGAGCCAAGAGGCAAAAAATCTGGGAGTCATATTTAATTCTGGTTTTAATTTTAAACCATGAACACATGGTACCGGCTCTGCTCTTCTCTACTCTACTCTACCTTACTCTACTCGCCTTAGGTATCGTGCTCTTTTCTGGGAGTCGTTTTCCATTACACACATACATACGCACAGACTCACATTCACTGGATACGCTCGGCGGCCAGCAAGGTGAGGAATGTTTGCACCTCCTTGAGCGACCACGGCGATAGATACAGAACTGCGGCCGCTGCAATCGCTTGGCTGTTTAAAAATGGCGGGCATTGGTTTGCGCTGGTCAGAGTATTCTGTGCATTGATGACGTAATGACACAGTGACGATTCTCGCTGACCAATCAGTGGTCTGCAGTGTTTCCACGTCATTTTGTACCTCATAGTACCTGGTCAGCTTTTTTTGGAACTCCAGGAGAGCAGGTACCAAAAAAGGTGGTACCATGTACAAGGTACAAAGAACCAGATACTTTTTCCCGATGAAAAACCAAAAGCGGCGAGTAGAGTAGAGCCGGTACTATGTAGTGGAAATGCGCCTTAATGCACGCTTTTATAAATAGCAGGCCAGACAGCTCTAACGCTTTCCCTTGTGGTCAGCCAAAGAATACAATTAATCGGCTGCAACTCTGAAGAAAAGGTGAAGCAGGTTACATTCTTGGTGGGTTTATTGGGATTTCCCATGCTTGTGCTGATAAGTCTGTTTACAGTCACTCAGCAGCTGTTACAAGGTGTGACTGTAGTTAAGTGATCATGTCAATTACAGGGTGCTCTGAGGAATGTCTTTATAGTTTCCTGTTCTCTGATGGTTCCTGGATTCCTAAAGCTCGGAAACATTGTAATTTGTCGCTTTTGTTGTCGGTACTTTTCCTACAGTTCCTGTGTTGTTTGAAAGTGAGTATCGCTGGGACTGAATCCTTCTTGCTGGTTCCTGGCAGTCACAGTCGCTCTCAAATTGCAGTTAGCAGCCTCTGTGGGAGTCACATAATGATTCTACTTGACACTAATTAGTTATCGTGCTTTTTACCTTTTAAATTATGGATATTTGCAACCTCTGGGCTCTGATTTTAGAATACATCAAGTCAAACAGCCTGAATACAGAATGTCAAATTCTACATTTTGCATCACACTTGAACAGTCTGCAAATCAAATGCATCCCTGCAACACAGGGGCCATGAGTCTGCATCACTTTGATTTTAAGGATCCCAGAGCCATTTAGGACGTAGCATGATCTGTCTCCTCACAACAGTTTACTTTTAAGTTCAGAGCGGGCCAAGCACCAGAGAAAATTTTGTTTACTTTATCAGGGTGGAATAGCTGTTAGCAGTATTGGATTCCCCTAATCATGCTGGATGGGACAATTACAAATCGATGAGTGGTAGCTGGATTGCAGCATCCTCTAACACCCATTCATCTGTGTGATCACACGGGACCAACGCTGAGCCAATGCAGGGGCGAGAGTGGGTTTAAGTTCAAGTTAAAGACTTGTCTTTTAAATGGAAATCCAGTTTTTTAGCAAGACTTGCAAAGCAAATATTCACTCTAACAAGAATCCAGAATCAAAGGAAAAACACCAGATTAACCAGAAAAAGGAGCGGAAAATGAAGTCAAAAAGCAAATTTAACGGAGGTTAATGTTGTCTAATGCAATAGAGAATATGATCGTGATGTGAACGGTAGTGTGTGCTACAAAGCACTGTGGGATTTTGGGATACAGAAGCTATGGTAGAGATCGAGCTCTCGTAGATGACGCGGTTAGGTTTGCATTTTATTCAGCTTGAAAGCATGGTAGAGTGGTGAAAGTTTGCTGCATTACCAACAGCCATGACCATTCTCACAAACAGCGTTGGAAACGGATTTCTAATGGAGTGCGATTTTTCAGCACTTTTCGTCAGTCTGACGCAGAAATCACTGATCAAGCTGCAGATATGACAAGATCCTTGACCACTCTTTGTGTTTGTACGGATCAAAGCAGCATTTCCTTTAATGTTTTCTAAGTAGCTCTCTTCTGATAGCTTGAGCAGCTCTTTGTAGGAAATGTTGTCCTCAACAGGTCCATTCTTGTATTTGGTTTCTGTTGATAATGCGTGTCACATACTATGGCTGCTACTGCCCAGAATGTAGTTCCTCGTGACATTGTTACCTTCAGTCTGATTTAGTATTTATCTGATGTTCTGTGCCGATTCAGCGAGGGGAATCGTGAAATATTAAAAAACACCTGAATATGCCTTGAACTGCATCTTCAATGATGTCAGTTGAATTATGTTGCAGTAACCTCTAAAAATTAAATATTGAATTTCTGCCTTTTCTTGCTCACACTTTGTGAAAAATAAAGTCTTTGTGTTCATTATACAGAAAATTGGATTTGAACTGCTTGTCTCAGCACGGAGTTACATTGTACATCAGCTATTGTGCCTGACACTTTTCTTCACTCTACGCTTCCTAAATTAGGCTCGACACGGTGAGCCGAGGATTCACCCGATAAATGACGTGTCATTAAAGCTCCATTCATAGTCATATGTGGAGCAGTTCTTCCATTCTGCCTCTATTCTTAGTAATGTTTCCCTCAGTGGAGTGTCAGACGGTTCAGGTGTACGGCGGTGAACAATGAAGGCTATTGTGCAAATGTGTGTGTGTGTGTGTGTGTGCGCGCGCGCGTGTGCGTTGCTCTAAAAGATCCTCAGCAGCTACTGTCCTGAAGCAGAGGAGGACGACATGTAAACATTCATATGAGACTCCCAGACTCCAGGCTTTATGAACACACTTAAGAACACACACACACACACACACACACACACACACACACACACACACACACACACACACAAACATGAAGAGTGACGTATTCACTAAATGATCCTGAGCTGATGAGCTGTCAGTCGGCTGAGTGCAAATTCCAGGCTGAAAATCCCCCTCCTCTCCTGTCTGCAGCCCTCCTGTGCAGACAGAGATAGTTGGTGTGTGGGAGGTTTAATGCTGCTAAACAGACAGGTCGAGCTGCAGCTCACGTCACACACAGGAGGGGTTAACTGTGTATCATCACTTGTTTTGCTAACTGTTGTTTGCTTGAGGAAGTAAGGACTGGAAAACTAAGTTTATGCAATCATTTTTAAATACAAATCAGAGAAGTTTGAATATTGACACTTCTTTTATGGAAACGTTTTGTTCTTGTTTTTTGAGTCTATCTTAACTTTCTCTTATCTGTGGTCATTCACTTTGAAAAATAAGAAAAGACTGGGACGTATTGTGACATAATGTGTAGCAAAATTGCAGGAAAAAGTCTGAATGACCTCTCAGTCTTATACAGAGCCGGGGCCACAGGAAAGCTCCGTCTGTACTTGCCGACCAAAGCCACGTGTTCATGCCTGAATGAAAGACTATGAGACGTAAGAACTCTTTTGTCTCAATCAATAGCAATAGCATCATGTAATTTTTGGTCCCCTCTGTACATTTGCATTGTGTGTATTCTTGCGTGTGTTCTACTCTCTGCCTGTAACACAAATTGCTCCTCAGGGACAATTACATTTACTTTGATCTTAAAATCATACATGTGAAATAAAGGCTGTGGCGCTCAGCCATATACTGTACAGTTGTTTTTCACTTGGACTATTTTATAGGATGGGCCTGAAGTTATGAGATATATTTAGTGAGGTGTGACAGATGTGACAAAAAAGGAATCAGCTTACAAGAAGATTAAACATGGGGACTAAAGAGTTTAGGTTTGTTTGATATTTAATGATTTTCCTCCATGAACTGTGAAATGTTGCTCTGTTCTACAACATTCATAACAGCAATCCCTGCAGTATAACGGTGAAAACACCACTTGATGTAATAAAGTATAATCTGCAAGGTAGATTTATTAGTTAACCATTACATTTTTTTTCTTGATCCTGCTACATCTTAGGAGTTGAGGGATGAGTTGATTAAAATCAGCAGTTACTTTTAAAATTCCACCTGGTTGCTCGGGCATGATGCTGCTGGTGACATCATTCAATTCCTGCAGTGCATTTTTTTGTGTTGTGTCCTGTCGGCTCTGAACAAAGTCCGCCCATCTAGTGCAAGAGCTTGATCTGGGTTTGTTATGGGTTAACCGTGTCTCTGTGGAGATGTTTGCAGAGCAGTTTCTGATTTTCCGTTGCTGAGCGTCAGTCACATCTCATCCACTTCATTCTCCTGTGACCGGACATTAGCCAGAAGAAGGCTTGAGAGAGGAACAGCTCTCGTCCAAGTCGGGTCAGCCTCGCCCTGATGCCAGTTCACCCCCCCTCTCTTCGTCCGATGCTTTATGTTTTATTTTTCCCCTCTGGTCTGATTGGCTGCTTGGCATAAGCAGTTGTTGGGGATCCTCTCGTGGTCTGCTGCATTCAGTCCAAACCCAACACAACTTTTCCAGATGTTGATATGTGCTTCTCTATCGTAGAAAAGTCTTGCTTTAGCAGAGGGGACCACGGAGTAAAAAAAATAGAAAGATGTAGCAAAAAAGTAGCAGTGATTTGAGGACCTTCTGGCTGATGCATCTACATGCACTGCTGTCGTCATAGCAACTTAACCTTCATATATACGGTCAATGGCGGGGAAGGTGTTAAACATAATGTTCCAGCGGGAAAATAATCTGAAATCAGAGAGAAATAAACAATACTGGTAATCAAGAACACATGTTTTCCTGATGTTAGCATGTAGCCAAATGTGGCGGTGTGGGCCTGGAGCAGATGACTTTATAAGGTCCGCTTTCAGCCAAAGAAGAATAAAACATTGAAAACAGAGTATTCAGAACCCTCTGAAGCCTGAGGTTTTTTTTTTAACTGATTCTGTTAAAATACCACCTCCTGCTTTATGGTGTCATGCTGAACACAGATCATGGTGATGATGAAAGAGCAGTTGTGGTTGTCAAATCTGCTCACCAGTTTTTATTTCAGTCCTTAAATCTGCTCTGAACCTTCACAGCAGGCGAGCGGCTGACCTTTTTGCAGCCGGTAAACACAAAAGGATATTCTCCTGTGTTGCCCGTCCATTAGCTCCAATAACAAGCCTGTTTTTTTCAGTTTGAGGTTTCTCTCCAATCCCCCTGAAAGTGATTCATATTTTGCACTTTTGAATGTAGATTTTTTTTCTGGCTGCTGTTCTCATGAACAGTTTGATTTGATGATTCGACTAGAAACCTCAAAGCCTGTTAACATAACTGCAGGAGTCACTGTGGTCAACAGTTGCCTCCAAGATATAAAACTTCACTTTTTAAAGGCCTTTCCAGTCATGTTTGTACTAACCAAACTGAGTATTTTAAGCCAAAACTTGGTTTTCTACCCCTAACCAAGTGTTTTTTTGTGTGTAAGAGAACCTTTGTGCGTGCATACTTTTACTTTCAATAGTTTAATGCAGTTCCCTGAAATCACATTTACGTTAAGTGTATTTAACAGTAGGCCTTCATCAGTTTCACTACTGCAGAAGTTTTCCTCTTACAACCTTTTTTGGTATCATGTTTCCAGTCTTGGCCATATGCAAGAGTCTTTGCACACGGCACAAAACCTGCACTAACATAGAGTTTAGGAGGAGTTACCTGTGCTAACAGAGGGACTTGGTCAGAGCAAATTTGGGTGGTTAAGAACATTTGGTGCATCTGGAGTTGACTTCTTTTATATTTTCTCTTACCAGAAAATGAAAAGTAAGAGACATTTAGGAGAATGTTGCTCCATGAGGACCATTGTCTGTCAGTGGCCAGACTTCTAGTGTCCCATCACACAGCAGAATCAATGAGACGACACTTGAGAGGAATGAGATATAACCCTCCTCTCTGAGTTTCTGCTGCGTAGCTCGCAGAACTCTCCGCTGCACTGATGTAATGATCAGCCCTGTTCTGTACCAGGAGGATCGTTTGTGAAAGGCATTAAGGAGCACTCACATCCCCAAACTAAATCACAACCTCATCGACTGCACCCGCCTCAAATTATGACCCTATCAGCACAAAACAAAGTAATGAATCCGATTCTCTGAGCGCATGCACCAAATAATGTGTGATGAGAACGCCTGCGTACACGAATTTGGGTATTACAGGAATCAATATGCGCTTTCTGCCCCGCAACAAATTAGATATCCAAGCTGCAATAAAAGAACGAGAGGCTGCCTATCGTTCTTATTCTCTTCTCTTATTAATAAAATAAGTTTGACAGGGAGCTTATTTAATATGCCTGTGTGTGTGTGTGTGTGTGTGTGTGTGTGTGTGTGTGTGTGTGTGTTTGTGTGTTATTATGTTTGTGAGATCTGAATCTGTGTTCATGCTACATAGATGCAGCGAAGATGAAACTTATGTCTGTAGTGGTAAAATGTAACTAAGTACTCACACACAGTATTGAAGTACAATTCTGAGGTATTTGCAGGGTTCGTACTATCATGAAAAACCTGGAAAAGTTATGGAATTTCTAAAAATAGCAAATTCCAGGCTTGGAAAAGTGACTCCAGAATTGTGAATATGAATTATTTAACTGACATTTTAGGTCTGTTTCCAGTAAAGTTTTATTTAAGTTTATATAGTGACTTTGCTGTCTTAAACTTTTCTGCTGCTGCTCTTGAAACAACATTTAGGTATATAAAAAATAATAATTTCTAATCCTGTCTGGATTCATTATTTTTTTATAATATATATATTTTTAAATCTGTTATATAATAATGAAAAAGGAGAGTATAGACTGAATTACTGTGACGTTTCGCTTCAACACTTGTCACTTCTGGGTAGCAAACTGGTTATTATTTTGATTTGTGGAGATATGTAAATTCAGCAGACTTGTTTATTTGTGTTGTCATTTTCAGCTGTAATTGTAACATTTAAAGATGTAGAGTCACACACGATGGTCACGATGTTTCTGTTGTGCTTATTTTAGTGCTGCTTTGCTTGCGTCTTTAGATCTCCATCAACAACTCTGCTGTTCAGTGGAGTAAAATTACTTTTTTTCCTAATGCAGTCTGGTGTTTTGATATAACGGCTTCAAATCACCGTCTGTACGGCTCTCTTATTATTGCAAGGTCAAGTGATTGGTTGGGCCTTTTTTTAAAGGTGGCTTTTAAAACTTGTCAATGCAAGCAGAGTTTTCTCAGCATCATTTGATCATATGTACGTGATGCTGCAGTTTTCTACCCATAAATTAATGTAAATAAACATTGTTATTAAGTCTATTGATAAAAATAGAAACAATTAGGAACATCAATAAGAGTAGTAGTTATTTAAGAAAACGTATAGTCATGAAAATTTACCTGAAAATCACAGAAAAGTCACTGAAATGTATTGGTAAAAATGTGTATGAACCCTGTCCTTGTACTTGGGTGATTACATTTTATGCTGCTTTTATACCTCTCGGTCTTTTTAAGTGTTCTTAGCTGACGATACCAGAATTTTATTTGGACTAAGATGCACATCTACAGGTTTCTGCTGCTTCCTAACGCAGCTTGAAACGATCCACATGATAAAGTTTAGTTTTCTGTGTGAAGAGTTTGGCCACTGCAGCAGCATTCCTGTGCTTGTTGTATTTTTTGTATTTTTTTTCACACTTGGCTTCAAATGCATGCAGCTACCCTGCCCTTGGATTATTTACCCTTCATGCCCCCAAACACTTCACCCCTCACCACCGCGGCTGCCCTAAAACAGGCCTTTTGTGCAGCCTTTGATGTCTGCTTTGGCAGAGCGAAGACAAATAGCTGAGCAGCGCTATCAGCTCTGGCAGCTGAGTGGAGCCGCAAACCGACCGGCTGCTGCTGCTGCTGCTGCTGCTGCTGCTGGTGCTGGTGGTGAGAATGAAAGACAAAAGGTCTGTCACCAACTGGCCAGGAGCACAACGTGTGTGTGTGTGTGTGTGAGTGAGTGTGCATATGCACTGCCTGACTTTTTAAGTATACAGACAATGCACTCGAGTATGTGTGTGTTTATAATTACTCCTCTCTGGATTCTTTCAGAGGGCTGTCAGCTGTATCCGGATCTTGTGTACACTCTGCATGACAGCCACTGGCAGGAACAGACTGGTGCTCTGCCTGAGCCAACACTGCAGTGTGTGTGTGTGTGTGTGTGTGTGTGTCTGTGTGTGTGTCTGTGTCTGTGTGTGTCTCAACCTACAAAAAAACATACCCTTTGGGAACACCTCAGTGCCAGAGCGAGGACCTCGAAAAGTCACAGCCAGAACTGTCATTCTGACATCCCATCATCACCCACCTTCTCCCTGCCGCCTACCCATAATCCCCTTCCTCTCTGTCAACTTAATTGCTTAGCTGAGATGATTAAACCATAACTTGTAGATGAAGATGGACATAATAGCCCCTTTTCAAACAGAGATCGCTATAGGGCTGCTACGAAGCCCCTTCTTTATTCTTACACAGAACTAAACAATGGCGTCATCGTGTTGTTTCAGTGTGTGATTTTTCAACATAATGCTTGCATCCCGGGAGCAAAAAGCGGTGATGGGCGTGATATTTGACACAACAGCGTTGGCTTTTAGTGTGACATATAGAGTATGCTCCCGGACCTCCTTGTCTCCCCAGTTTGCAGTCATTTTCGCCTGCTGTTGTTCTTTTTCGTGTTAGCTGCTAACTGCTGCCAGCTGCTTTTTAAATCTTCCATGGTGGGTCGCACATAAAACACACAGTCAAAACAAAACCCGGCCCATCCACGGTCCCATCGTACTCCTTTTTACAAAGATGGTGCTGTTACTTCCCCTCACTGCTGCCTTACAGGTGAGGCAACTCTGTCCTCCTGAACTGCGATTGTGCCTTTTATAAAGAGCGGCGAAAAGGGACTGATGTCAACTCACCAAAAGTGAAACCAAAACATCTCAATCCCCCCTGGTTGGCTTCAGTATGAACCCAACTGCCTCCATGTAAGCGGATGCATGAAAGGGCGAAACAACAGTAAAAACTCAGGGAATAAATGTTTTTGTCACTTAACCCTTTGAAACCCAGATTAGCATCAGTTTTCTTGTGCTGTGTTAAATGCGATTGACTGTTAAACCTTTTTAAAACCTCAGCAAATTGGTTTGATATCTTTCAAAAACCTGGGGGAAAAGTCAGTAAGAAATTTTGTAAGAAACCACAAATTGCAAGAAATAATTAGAAGGTGACAAAGCAATTACCTGATAATTAGTATTTAAAAACAGAGGGAAATGTGATTTGCTTGTGGCGTTCGAAGGTGGGGCTTAGCGATCAATTGGATCGGACGGACGGATTTATTGGAAGGATTTTAATACTGTGACCCACTGCCCGATCGCTCCTGTGCAGACTCTCACATAAAACGATGTCAACAGCGTAAGATGGGGGCGGCTGCATCCAAAAAATTTTGTCCTCATTTTTTTACAGCGGGAGGAAATGGAGACACGATTTTTAACATTTATACTGAAAGAAACCGTGGAATGATAACACCTATAAATCAGTGAGCGAGCTCTCCGTTCTTACTGTAATGCATCACAGACTCACTGAGTCGGTAAACATGATCGTATTTTTGACACATTACATCACTTCTGAGTAGTTAATCCTCGCTGCCATTTAGAGCTAAGTTACCTTGTGTAGCTTCGACCTTCCTACCTGCAAGTTCCACATCAGTATCCTTTAGATATGAATCATCCCAAAATGATCCTTGTTGAAGTTTTATGTCTCATCATCTAAACTAAATAGTCCAAAATCAGCAGCAGAGCATATTTCAGAAGTCTCTGCTGGCTCAGGGCCCTCTTGGATCAGGTTCTCTGAGCTGGCACCGACTCCGGTGTTAATGTGTAACTTCTGATTGGTGAATCTGGCCGCCGGCCTCATCTGAGTGTTACATTACTTCTAACTGGCAGAGCTGAGCTAAAAGCTGTTGAGACTCAGATTCCAAAAATGCCAATAGAGAGGGAACAAGATACAGTAGAGTGGCCGCAGGATAACAAAAATAGTGGTGAAAATTGGCTGCACTTCAGGCCCACATACATTGGCTGCAACTATTTTTAAGTGTGTACATTTATAGCAACGAGAGCATTCCTCTTTCATTCAGTTTTGATGCATCAATGCTGCATTGCCACACTGACTTAAACTGTCTTGTCATCATGCTGTAACAATACACTCCTGGTTGCTTCTTAGCACCTTATAATAAATGACTGCATCTTCTTCTTTTTCCACAAACAAAACCTTCTTGAGATTCAGCCTTTTTGAGTTTTTTATCGTGGCTGTAGGAAAGTAGCAAAGAAGCACAGTTGGTCCTCTTTCTCTTGTCGTGGCTTTGAAAAACAAAACAAAACCAAAAAAAAATATATATATATATATATATATCCTCTGTGTCCTTTTCAGAGTGTCATCCCTCCTGCTGGCTCTGTACTGGGCCATCTGCAGACAACTGTACGTCCTGTCCCTCCCCGTCCAGCCTGCACGAGGGCCGCTGTGTCACCACCATCCCACAAGGCTTCTTTATCCAGGACAACCAGTGCCAAGGTGAGAGCACACACACTTTTTCTTTCTTTTTTTTTGTACTTGAGGGCATACCCATCAACATGATACTTTCCCTTGTTCCCAACTTAACCTTAAACCTTAACCCTTAAAACTAAAACATGCAGCCTTTTAAAGATGTGAGACTTGGACGAAATGTCCTCACTTTGCAAAGATGTCCTCATTCTCAAGGTAAAGCAGCTCGTCCTCACAGAAGTAGTACAAGAGCAGCGAAAATGTGGTGGCAATATCCCAAAAGTGACAACATTACAATGTAGAAATAAAAGTCACACATTCAAGATTTTACCAAAGGAAAAGTACATGAGTATCAGCATCAAAACATACTTAGAGTAAAGTTAAGGTACTCATTATGCACAACAATTCAGATTATATTTTCGGATATAATCATCGATGGCAGTGTTTCTCACAGAATTAGATTGTGTGACGGTAAGTGGCAAAGTTTTTGCAGGTCCATGATCACAGCGAGGCGGAGCGCTCCATGAGTTTTTGATGGCAGGACCATCATACAGTTTGTAGACGTGCACCAAGAAGAACTACGAAAATGAAACTAATTTGATTTCATTAACAGACGGTGGTCAAGTAAACTGACAGTTACTTAACACCAGATATTCCTTCAAGGCAGCTGATGCGGCCACTATAAAAAAGCATAAAGTCCAAAGCGAGGGCTGCTGTTTTCAGGAGCGCTGAAAAGTTGAATACTGACAGTTGTGTTTGACTCCTTTGTATGTGTGTTTTTTTTTTAACAACCCGTATGATGCAAGAAGCGCAGCTATTTTCACATTATCTAAACTGGTCCCTGTTAAAAAAAGTTTTGCTCCAAACCAATAAGACTGTTCAGGTAATTGTTAGTGCTGGTGTTTGTCCAATTTAAGGCCGCCTCTCTTGGGGACCTGCAGCGCCTGTAGCTGCTGCTGCCTCTAATCAGGAATAAACCACAGAGGCTGTAAAACTTTGCAATTATTGGCTCACCTTCTCTGACCCAAATAAACTTGTTTCCACAGTGTTAGCGAGAAAACATGTCCAAAACGTTCTTCCCATCCTCGACAGGTGCGCAACACCACTGAGACGCTTTTGCTGGAAGGAATACGGGAAAGAAATAGCTTCTGCATATTACTACAAACCAAACAAAAAAAAATGTATAAAGATGTGATTAATAATGAGCTTTTTTCATTTATATAACAACAGCGTAATCGCTCATAATACATTTTCTTCGTATGGGCAGGAATAATAAAGAAAATATTTAGAATAGGAGATTAGATTTCAAAGATTATTTTTGTTTTTCATTCAGGATCTGTTTGAAAGATCTCTGGAGACTTATAATCTGTTTGGATTCTGCCTCCTGGTCTTCTTGGGTCCAGGCTGGAGCTTTTAGTTTACTCAGTAATGAAAAGCATTGATATTACACAAAATTAATTTGGCCCAGAGCCCCTGAGACAGGTGTTATAATTCAGTTTGAGTTCACCACAGATGCACTCTCAGGTTAGGTCAGCAGGAGAAGCTTTTCACAGCTTTGTGCTAAAGTGGGATCAGTGAAGGTGTAGTTTATTAACCACAATTATACTAATTTCTCAAAATTGCTGTTTGAATATTTCTTGTAATACCTTTTGGCCAGATTAACAGCACAGTAAATACCATTAGAAAGGAAGAATAAAAGACTGATTTACTACTACCTCATAAGCTCAACATAGCACCAAACTACATACAGAAGCTGGAAAATGGAGTGCAAGAGATAGTTCACCCAAAAATGAAAATCTACTCACTCTCATGCCGATGGAAAGTGAAGTTTTATAGTCCACAAAACACAGCTGAAGGTTCATGGGGAAAAGGTGTTGCACTCATCTCCAAAGCAATTGAAGCAAATGGTGACCAGGATTCAAACGTTAAAATGATACATAATAAAATGTCTCCATACTCCTCGTCTGAAGTAATCCAAATGTCCTGAAGCCCCAGCGTCAGTTGTTTTGAAAAATTACACTGGCGTCATGTTTTGAGCCTTGTTGTAGGGGCATACATGAGCGTGGCTCCCACACTAAGAGCTAAAGGCTACAAACAAGGCTAAAAACATGACACCACTATGTTTTTCAAAACAACTTGGCACAGTGGGGCTTCAGGACATTTGGATTACTCCACACGAGCAGTATAGAGACATTTTGGGGGTTTTTTTGTTGTTTTTTTTTTAACATTTTCGTATCCTGGTCACCATTAGCTTCAGATGTTTGGGGGATGAACGCCTTTTCCCCGTGAACCTCCAGCAGTATTTTGTGGCCTATAAAACTTAACCTGACTTTCCATCGGCATGAGGTTAAGTTGATCCGGTAACACAAAATTTTTGTACATAATGATTTTATACATTGTAAATATGTCTTGTTAATTTAGTTGATCTGTTATACAGTTTTATTTTAACTCTGCCTTGAAAGGTGACCTTGAGTGTTTTTAAAGGCTTACAAATAAAATGAATTCTTGTTTTTATAGATAATGACAGAATTTTTATTTATTTGGTAAACTCTCCCTCTAATTAAAATTCTTGAGTAAATTTGGAGTTACCTTCCACCACTGACGAAAGTTGCCGTGTCATGTTAACCCCTGAAAAGACCTTTGGGAAAGCTCTCCAGCCTGTTTGCCCCCCTCTCTTTATGACCCAGCTTGTTAATGGAAATCCATTTGCTAATCTCCCGTTCATTACATCAGCTCAGTTTACTGTGTCTGACCTCATTTGAAGCAATACGACCTTTTCTCTCTGCTCCGTCTGCCAGCGTCGGTCTTTGTGCCGAATTTTATTGTTTATCTCAAGGAAAACAAAAACCTGTTGTAAACATTATTTATCTCTAAACAGTTTTTATTTTCCTCCAAACTTTGGCTGAGTAATTGAAACGGCAGACAGATACCTGGAGTGTAACGAAGAACGATGAGCTCAGATTACGCTTGCCCCTGGGATATCAAAATAAATGGGGTCTGTTTGCTTAGTTGGCCTCGTCTCATTCACTGTTGATTGGCTCATTAGACGCTACCCAGATCCCCTGCAGAAGTATTGTATTTCTGTCTGAACGAGCGTAAACTTCTACCACAAAGTTTTGGTGCTGGTGACGTTTTATGCTTGGCAATAACACACAGCGTGTATTTAAAGCTCCTTTAATGGATTTTCTTTTCTTTTTTTTTTAATAGCAATGAATCTAAAGACAATGAGTAATGTGAAAGGGGTGTCTGCTAATGACAGAGCCACAACAAACGATCAACTTTGCAGTTCTGCAAAGCTTTTTAAACTCTCTTATTGAGTAGTTTTTTGCTTTATGACTGTATGGTTTAGTCTCAGTGTTTTTCTCAACACTGTTTCCAGCGGCAACACGGAGCTGCTTTCTACGAGCTGACAAGAAAACAGGCTCTGATTAACCCTCTGTACAGTACACTTCACCCCCAGCAACAGAGAGCAGATACAGTTAGAGACCAGCTGATGAAAGAAAGACAGCCTGGACATTCAGCAGCAAAAGAGATATTTTTTTGGACTTGGTGGAGACCAGATGCCAAACGCAGATGTCCACTAGCAGTTTCCGGTAAAATGCTTTAAATAAGGTCTGTGATTAACACAGGCAAAACATACATAAACAACATAAAATACGTCTGTGTAAACCCAATTTTTAAGTTTTTTTTAAGGTTTTACATGTCTTAAAAAAGCCAGTTGCTAACAAGTGGCTAAATTGGACGACAGTGTTTGTCAGGGAAGTTTGACGTCAGCACATCGGACACGTAAAGTCATTCAACCCACTTTACAGCTTTACAGCAACAGTCCGTGCTCGAACTTGTAGATTTATGTATTTATAATATTTTTTTATTCTTTCGACGCTAACAAGAGAGAGTTTTGTAGAAAATCAGGCGTGCTAAATCAAATCAGAAGTTGAACGATTTGGGGGGGTGACATTTAAGTCGTTTACCACGATTCATAGCCTAATGATTCTGCCGATTTCATTTACGCTTCAAAACACACAAAAGTGGTGTTTGTCTGTGAAGATTATCATGCTGTTGTGTATAATCCACACAACACAATTGTAATCCACACATTTATAGAGTAATCCTTCGTGGATAAACTTCCATGTCGTGTAAGGGCAAAATGATTTCGGTAGCTGATAACGGAGCTAAAATGCGCCAAAGACGTACGTAAGTTTTACTGTCGTGCATTTTGGAAAAAACTCAAGAATTCATACGATAATTATGACAATATAGCACACAAATGTCTCATTGGACAAAGGGAGTGATTTAAAGGTTTGTTTACGTGTGTGTGTTTGTGCAGCATAAAGGGGCTTCGAGTTTAAAATCACCGTGCAACCCTGTTTCATGAAATGACAAATAAATAAACCTTGTGCAGATAGAACTTGGTGAAACCTCCTTTAAATTGTTTTCTTCTACTGTAATAAGCTTTTTATGGCTGTGGAAAAGTGTTAAAAACAACAACAGGGTTTCCTAACAAATATAGTGGATGTGATCAGTTATAACGCCAAAGTTAAAAAACGTTCTCCTATACAGGAGAGTTTTTCTTTAAAAAGAAACATTGTGGAAAATAGTGAGAGAAACTGAATAAAAAAACGACCTCGATTGAGCGGTTGTATAACAGTTCTCACTCTGTTTGCTGTAAATGTGGTCTTTCTCTCTCGTCTCATTTGCAGTCACACGGCCATTAGTTGGTGTTTAGAGTGTTTTCATGTACTTTTTTCAGATGTGAGGATCAAAGATGGCCGTCACTGTTCCTCACAAACATTTATCTTTTGCAACAGCTTACTTATAGCTGCACTTTATGATTGGAAACAGTTAAAATACCATTTCCACCACGAGTAATATGTTTATGCCCTCTTCTTCCTGTTCTTCGCTCCCTTATTCCTCATTTCTCAATTCTTCTTTTTCTCTCCTTTAATGTCCCTTTAATACTCCCTTTTCAACTCATCCGCCTTTCTCCATCCTTCCCTGACTCCTGTTTTTTCTCCATTACTCCAAACTCTCCTTTTCATTTTATCCCCTTTTCTCTCCTTCCTCTCTGACTCTCCTCCTCACTGTCCATCTTCTTCCTCTCCTCCCCCTTATCCTTCTTCCTCCCTGCTGTAATCCTCCTACATCTTTTCTCCTGTCTCCTTTTTCTGTCTCACACTTTACCTGAATGTTTTGACCCTTTTCTCACTCTCCTCCATTTCCCAGCATGCCACCCGTCATGCCAGACCTGCTCCGGTCCCTCCCAGGCCGACTGCACCTCCTGCCCCCCGCTGGCCTCCCTACAGAGCGGCTACTGCAGGACCAGCTGCCAAGAGGGGTTTTTCCTCAACGCTGCCACCGGAGAGTGCCTCAGTAAGTCAGCCTGTGTTTGTCTGTGTAAATGTGTGTGTGTGTGTGTGTGTGTGCGTGTGCGTGCGTGTGTGTGTGTGTGTGTGTGTGTGTGTGTGAATGGAGGCTTTGCCATTTGTGCAAAGCTTTCATCAAATTCGCTGCCATGAGTGCTTGTATTTTTATCCTGAATGGCCCCGGTGGGAACAGAACCACCAACTCTGGCAGGGTTCGAGCTGTGCTCTGCCCCGCTGAGCTTTGCATGATCACGCACACAGAGATGTAACAGGTCCGTAGCTCCAATAACCTGCATTATTCATGAGAAATGCAACCATCTTTGTACAAAAAGGATTGATATCTTTTACTTAAAAGCTCTGCAGTCAGTTGGTTTTGATTTGTTGGGTCTGAAATGATCTGCAGGGCTCCGAGCTGAAGTAAAAGTCACAGTTTTGCTGAGTTTGCTGAAATATTTTAGCATTTTTGTCCAACTGTTATAACATATGGAACATATGGAAACAAAGCAGGCTTTTCCGGAGGATAGAACAAAGCAAGGTTTCGTAATTACAAGAGATAATTGACTGACCGACTTTACATGTAAATTGGCCCAAAAAAAAAAAGTTCCTTATTTCTGGTGGAGCAGCTTTTGATTATCAGAATTTAAATGACTGTTGTTGGAATTCACTCCAAAAAACAAACAAAAAAAATCACTACAATCTGTCCATTCAGACCTGATTGCAAACCTAAATACTTTCATCATGTACTGTAATTTGAGTTATAGCAGCTGCTGCAGTTTGCCAATCAGCCTCCTGCAAATAAATCACAACAGAGTAAAATGGCATCTCAGAAAAATATATTTTTTCAAATAGACTAACGGATGTGGCTGAGCAAGTGAAGTCTTGGATGGACATAAAACCAGTTGTGTTTTTGACTAAAAAACAGTTTTTAGGAGGAAAAATATTTCATAATGAGATACTACTGTGTGTCGACAGTTACAAGACCAAACTGACAGAAACAATAAGTTAAAGTAATCAAAATACTGCTCATAGACCATAAACCTATAGTAATGTTTCCTGGAGAACCATGTGTTCCTATGTTGAGGAACATTTCCTTTCATTACAATTGGGGAGAAATTTAACTTTTGAATTTTTGGGGACAGTTCACCCCAAGATCAAAAAAGGATATTTTTCCCTTTACCTGTTTATCGCCATAGACTGTTTTGGTTTGAGTTGCGAAGTGTTTGAGCTGAAGAAATGTCTGCCTTCTTTTGCATATTTAATTAATTTACTATTACACAAGATTACGTAAAAGCAAGCAAGCAATCGTGCAGGCAAAACCTGAAGGGGCTTATAATAAAAACCTTCCCTCTAGAGTTTACAATCTATTCAAATATTATCACTAAGTTTCTCCTTACCATAGCAATATAACAAACGAGTAGTTATAGCAGACATAAATGGAGCACAGCTAATACATTAACTACAGCACAGGTGTTTTTTCATCTTAGACTTACAGGAAAATAATGATGGACGATGATGGTTTTTGAGTTGTGCACTAAGAGAGAAAATAAATGTCCTTGGCTTGTCTTGTTTGATATAAATGAAAATCAGAGTTCATTATAAAGAAGTTATGAAACACATCTGGTAAGCTGTGCTTTTGAAACATACATTTATATATAAAATGTCAGTTTGATATATATTCATATAAAAAATTGGACAGGAGTTTTAATATAATGACTTGTGTTGCTAAAAACGCCAAAAAGTACATTAAAAAAGTCAGTGGTCTCTTTGTTGTGAGCAATTTCATGTAGGAACTATTTTCTTTTTACCGAGCTACACCGACCGACCCTATCACTACACAGACCAACGTGTGCTTCGACTGCTAGCTCATCTGTACACCGCGTGCTGTCACGATCACGAGCCTCTCGTCTGTGAGTAGATGCTCGCCTCCTTCTGTGTGATGAGACGGTTGGCAGCTAGAAAAAACATAGGTCCGAGATAAAAATTCTCCCAATAAGGGCTGTGGATAATTTTGAGTAACCAGGTCATGATTTCTGGAAAGAGACATTGCTGTTGAGGTTTTCAGATGTATTTTTTTACGCTTTGAGCACCACAAGCCGAGTGTAATCTAGTTCCTTTATATTGGAGCAACACTCTGCGACTCACACCAAAACCATATTGACTGATAAATAAATAAAACTACAAGTGAGGAAAAATGTGTATATTTGATTTTGGGGTGAATTGTTCCTTTAAAATGTTTTCAAATACAACAAACTGAGGAAAAGTTAATTTCCACAAACTTATCTCCACCTTTTGGTGTAATTTTAAAAAACTTTTAATGAGTTTCTTGCTTACAGTCACGCCTCTCAGAGAAACTCTACATGAAACATCCAGCGGGATAAAGACGAGCTTTCTTTAGATCTCTGCTAATAAACACCAGCCTAAGATACTTCACACCTCCCCGCCCTAATTCTCTAACTCATCCTGCACAAAAAGTACTATTTGTCTTTGGCAGGCAAAATATGATAAGCAGAAGATAAAGAGAACAGGTAAGACTGGAGAACCTGTGTGTAAAGCTAGCTCCTGCTGTCCTCCTCACTCTCACTGGGTAATGAAATGAGTTTTACCTATCTGGACCGCTGGCTGTAGATTAAAAACAGGCGTGTTTACACGGCGGGGAGCCAGCACGGAGAGATAGCAGGGGGGTAAACAGAATCTGAGGGGGAAAAATAGACGCATTGACTTTTAATTACAGTTTTTGATGACAGCCGCTGTTTGGAGATGTGAAACTGCAACCAGATTTTAGCTCAAAGACACACACACACACACACGTGCATACACATGTGGAAAAACACACACTGCTGCCTCCCCAACACACAAGCAGATAAGCATGGTTGAACACACATATTTGTCTGAAAACACACACTCGCACGCAACCTAATCTCAAATGGGTCAAGCTCAGCCAGACTCTGGTTAATAAAAGATGCCATGAGGCACCTCTGGGCCACAGAAACACTCGGGTCATCATTTCTGCATGGACACACGCGCACACACACACACAAAATACACAATAATACTCTCACTTGCAGATTTACACATACACACTTATTTGATTCCTCCTTTATTTTTTATTCTTGTTTTATCCCTCTCTCCTTTCTGTCACACACTTTCTCTCTCTCTCTCTCTCTCTCTCTCACACACACACACACACACACACACACACACACACACACACACACACACAAACACACAGCCTTGGATTACCTCTGTCCACACAGCGGTACCTCCAGCGTTACATAACCTCTTAAGGCGATGAGGCTTTAGCTCTAAATCACGAGTTCATACGAGAGCAGCCATCGGAGGCAGATGTCTCACTATTGGCTGTCTCCTCTCATTCTCCCGCTGTCCGTCCATCTTTCTCTGTCTGTCTCTGTGTCTCATTTGATTCCTGTTTGACAGCTGCTGAGTTCTTGTCGCTCCTATTTATTACCACTAGCCACTCCAGAAAAGTGATTTGACAAATTCCACAAGCGCTTGTCCTTAAAAACGCTCTTATCGTAAACTCCGCTCAGGGCCGTCACGCTCGGTCCTGCGCTGCTGCTCTTTTGTGATTTATGCTTTTGCAGAAATGCTCACATCTATTGGAGACCGAAACCTGTAGATCCATAAAAAGAGACAGTAGTGATGAAAACACATTTGCTGTTTGGCAAATGTCTCTCCCAGTATGAAAAACCTTTTCATTTTGGATGAATTGCCTCTTTTCCAAAAATACCAGTCAGTTGGCTGTGCTAAATTACTTTCTATTTTCATGTGTCATTATCCTTATGTTGACTGAGCCAATACTGACTCCTCCAAGCTGCTAAAATTATGACGGCAGTGCCGGATGATTGATGTGATGTATAGACGTGGCAGATATGTGTGTCCATAGAGGATCCAGGTTGGCTGCAGTCTGGTTTTCTGACTTTTTAACTCATGCCACCTGCTGAAAGTGACCTGATTCTGACTCTAAACCTGGAGTTGTGCTTCTGTAGACACAAAAACGCCTTTTTGACCCTGTGCAGAGACGGGTGTTATGAATAACCGTCATCCCGTGTCTAGAACACAAGCTTGCCGGATGCTTTTTTCACACACACATCTCATGCAACAGATGCGCTCTCATTTTAATCTATGCAGCTTTCTGCAGCGGCTCCGTGTAGACTCACAGCTCAACTGTGTCTTTCTCGTAAAATTGCAACTTAATTCTTGTAAATTACAACTTTTTTCTCGTAAAATTATGACTTTATTCTTGTAATATTACAACTTTTTTCTCGTAAAAAATTATGACTTTATTCTCGTAAAATTCCAATTTTTTAATTCGTAAAATTAATATTATGGCTTTTTTTCTTGTAAAATTACAACTTTTTTTCTTATAAAATCCGGACTTGATACTGGATATATTACACCTTTTTTCTCATAAAAATTCTGACTTTATTCTCGTAATACAACTTTTCTTCTCTTAATATTAAGACTTTTTTCTTGTAAAATTCAAATTTTTTAATTTGTAAAATTATGACTTTATTCTTGTAATATTATGGCTTTTTTTCTTGTAAAATTATAACTCCTGACTTGATACTGGACATATTACGACTGTTTTTTCATAAGCTTTTTGTCTCGTAAAATTATTACTTAAATCTAGTAGTATTACAACTTTTTCCACATAAAATTACGCCTTAAGTCATTTGTGATATCAGTTGCCTCCACACCAGGCAAATCGGTCAGTCTTTGGGAAAAATGACTTTTCCTTAAAGTTTAGGGATCATATCATATGTGTCTAGAAATGTTCTGATGATATCTGCTCCATGCAGGTCCATCTAAGCCTTTAGCGTATTCACTTTCCTCCATTCCCAACAATTCCTCATTTTTCACTTCCTGGATCACGTGACAGCAAAAACGCTATAATGATGGGCTGTTCTCAGAAACTGTTCAGTACGTTTTATTACAAAAAATCATTCACTCAAATTCATACATTCCCATTTAATCGTTCGCCAGTAGGAGGCCAGGTAGGGATGATGGATGGGTCCAAAAACCACAGACTTGCTATCTTTCTAAGCACAATTACTTTACTTGCCTTAACCTAACATCCACAGCTTTACGTTAAATACGTAACTCTACGTGAAGCGCGTGACGTAATTCGTGGGGGGCTGATTTGTAGGAAATCTTATGAACCATTCTGTGAGGATACGTTGCTGATGATGACTCGTGTGTCTCCTGTCTGAATTGTATTCACCTACCTTTGCAGAATATTTAAGTGTCATCAGACTAATTATGTGGCCGTAGACATAAACAGACAACAAAAATCTGATATAAGTCGGAGATGCGAGTCTCACATGAGGAGTAAGATCAGCTGCAGTGGAGACAGTTAAACTCTCGCCCTCCCTCCTCCCCTCTGTTGCTTTTTCTGAAACCTTTCTTGTCTGATGTACAGAGACTCGTCCTCTGGATCAGTCACGCGTAAATGTTGAGATCTGAGCTTTGAAAGTACAAATGAAAGAGTTTTCTGGATGAATTTAACTCAAAACTTACAGCAACACAACTTTATTTTTTTTGCGTCATAATTGTGTTTGAGCTATTATTTAACTTCATACGAAGCTTAAAATAGGCCTGCACGTTGAATAACAGAATGCATCACCATAGAAACAAGGCATACCAATACTGAATTAAAAGAAATGTATTTTCTTATTTTGGCCTTGTCAGTAGAGAATAAAAACCCTCCGTGGAAACACATTAAAGACACGGTGTTGCCTGCAGCGACAGCCGCTGTCAATGTCTCTTTCATACATTTATCATGTATCGATGCAGCATGAATTAGTTACTCTGTGAAACCGCTGAACATGATAACTCCACATAACTGAATATTTTCAGTTTTGAATATTTTTAACGTCACTTTAACATTGTAACTTAAGTTTTCTGTTGTAATTTACAGCTCTGTGTGATTTATTTTTAGTAACACAGGCAGTAAGATATTAGTGTGACTCTGAGCCGAGGCGTTTGAACTCACCTTGTTTAAAACTGACATTGCTTAACATTGTTATGGACCCAAAGCATTAATCTTTTATATACGCAGAGGCGACTTTTTTGATCAGATCGATGAAATAAGAGAAAATAAAAACACAAACTAACAAACATGGATGTGGAAAACCCCTTTTGAAGCCTGCTGTCTGTAAAGAGAACAAAAATAATATCTCAACAGGTATTTAAGGAGTGAAACAAAATCACGGATGAGAAATTATTTGACAAAATGTGCTGAAGATTAGAGAATGAAATAGTTTTATACGGGAAGCTATTCGTCATCTTTGAAAGGGTCAAATCTTTTGTCTTCCCTTTTTACAAATTACAGCTAATTACAGCTCAGCAGAACATGACGCACTGCTCTTTGTGCCTTTACACTGTAATTATTGTAGCTTCATCACTGACGCGGTGGCTTTTAATGTTCTGCACGTAATTTAATTGTTGTTGCTCAGTCATAGTGTGCTCTTGTCCCTCATTCGTACAGTCAGAGTGTCTTCATAATGTGTGTCTTCTTCCGTATTTGTTCAGTTGTTCTGCATCAGCTCTGCTTTTGTTTGAGCGACAGAGAGGAGCTCAGCTGGAATAATATCCAACAGGAAAAAAGGGACCTCCAAGCTAGTTTCCAGAACAATCCTTATCCTAATTTTGTCATCTAAAAGAAGAGCTGAACTTTTTTCTGTTTTTTGGGGCTACAGAGCCAAGAGTGATTCAGAACTGAGTGTGAAAAGTAGGACTTCTTTAATAGCTGCATCTGTAAATCCACTCTTTGTTGGGGCAACATGTCTAGACAGGCTGAAGTCAGCGTCAAAGGACCACACAGCTTTTCTCCCTGCAACGCTCCATCTCCTCTTACGCCTGTAACTTTGAATAAAGATGATGTCCCACTTTTGTTCCTCTTGCTTTCTGAACTTCTGCTGCACTCAGACTCCGTCCCTGCTCTCAGAAACAAGTCTTAAACTCTTTTAAACAGAGCAAAGTCGCGGGAAAGTTACTAATTGAGGGGCATTAGAGTCATTATTTTCCTGCATGACTCTCATTAAAGAAGTTTCTGCTCAATATATTTCAGAAGATGCGGGGAAAAAAGCGTGATAATGTCTGGTATAAATCGGGCCCACGGGAGAATACCGTCTGCGTGCCGTGCATTTATAACTCCAGCATACCTTTTTATGCGCTTCAAAAATGGTAACTACGCCATAAAGAGGGACTCTGAGGACCCAAATCAATACCATTTTAGTTTTATATTCAGTTTTAGTCTGCAGAGTCAATAATCCCTGACGCCTGAGTTATCTTATCTCCACCGTGGAGCCATTTGTTTAGCGCCTGCAGCCGGATTGCCTGCAGAGTGTTGGCAGGAGGAATGCTGATACGTGTTTTGTTGTAAAGTGATGTGATATGAAAGGTGTGCATGGGAGATGACAGAGAGGAAGTTCTCTTTTTTCTGCCTCCTTTTTCACTCTGTTGATGTTGGACCTGCTTCAGACGGAAAGTGTGACTCACCTGGGCAGATGCCACGTTCACGAGTTTGAAGCTTTAAATGCTTTTGTCAGAGGAGCAGTTGCTATGAAATAACACGAGTTAGAAATAAACGCAAGCAGACAAAAATAGCTTTTATACGACTGAAGAGAGATGAAAACATCTTTCCAACAGTTTAGATTGTAGCTGGTTCATCATTGACCCTGGTCTGACTCAATTATACTGCATGCTGTGAAGGAAATGTCTGCTATTGTCAGACGTGAGCTGCATGAACTTTACCAACTTGCTTTTTGTAATAAAAAAAACATTTACAAGAAATAACAAATTCTGACCTTAACATCTAACCAAATAGGTTTTACAGCAAGTTTGTAGTAATTCGAAAAATATACAGCATACTGCAAATCTACCAGAAATACACCGTAAAGAGCAGTTTTCACTTCAGTGATAACTGATAACTGTGGCTGGCATCCGCTCCGTAAGCATCGTTAGCACAGCTGCACTGACCTAAGGCTAATTCATCAGCTGGTTAATTAAAAAACAGCCTTCTCATTTTCAGTCTAACTGCGAATAGAATCAGGCATCGTTACTGTTTTGACAACATTTCGTTCATGAATTATTGA